>NW_001865055.1:240033-244347 GCF_000002865.3 Monosiga brevicollis MX1
GGGGGGGGGGGGGGGGCACACGTACAAGTTATTGGCTGCCCAACTGATGCGATTGGTGGAGGCAAAAACGGCAATGATGTCTGGTCGGTCATCTTGATTCACATCTCCAATAAAAAGCTGATGGATTTCATCGCTGTATACGCCAGCCGCCACGGCCTCGGCAAATGTGCCCCCGCCGAGATTGCGAAACCAGACAACCTGGGGAAAATATGGGACAGCACATACAATGTCGACCCTTCCATCGCGATCCAGATCAACACCACGCACCGAGGCAATGCCCGTATCGTTGAGACTCGAGGTGGTGAGGACAACGGGTTGGAACGAAGCACTGCCGCGATTGTGATACCATACGATCCGATCATCAAGCGTATTAACGGCGAGAACATCCAAGTAGCCGTCCTGGTCCAGATCTGCAGTGTCGATCGCCCCCAAGCCGTCGGCCTCGTGGGTGATCACCTGTGGATTGGTCGAGAAGTGCCCTGCACCCTCGTTGATAAACCAAGCCAAAGTACGAGTCTGGGCGCACGCACAAAGAACGTCAACGTCCCCGTCATTGTCCAGATCGGCGGCATGAATGGCGACGACGCCGTCGGCCAGCAGTGTGACAGGCTCCGAGTCGAATTGCTGGTTGGACAGCTGTCGATGCCAGGTGACGCGCCCTGTGCCATGATGGGCCACGAGCACGTCCAACCGCCCATCGTCGTCGAGGTCGTGAACCTGGACATCAATCGGGTCAGCTGCGTCGGTGAGCAGGGCGTGGCGTGCAAAGGTACCATTGCCAAGATTTTGAAACCAGAGCACTTTGTCAGCCTTGCGGCCTGCGGCCACGACATCAGCTTGGCCATCGCTGTTGAGGTCGTGAATCAGCACTACGCTCGCACCCTTGAGGTCAGTTTCCAGCACAGTTTGCTGCTGAAAGCTGCCATCGCCTGGATTGCGATACCAAGCAATCTTAGCATCATCATGGCTTGCGCTGGCCAAGTCGGGAATACCATCATTGTCTAGGTCCCCAAGGGCGATGGCGCGCGGGCTCTGTACCATGTCCGCAAAGACGAGCTGCTCCGTAAACTCCAAATTACCGTCGTTGCGGTACCAATAAAAAAAGGGGGCGTCGGAGCCTCCGGCCACGATGTCCAAGTCACCATCATCATCAAGATCAGCAGCTATGGGGATGTTGGGCGCAAATTTGCTACTGGCAATCTCAACTGGTAGGGCAAATCCACCCGTGCCGTTGTTTTGAAGGCAGTATATGGAGCCACGGCTGGAGTCAACCACAATGGCATCGGGAAAGTCATCCCCATTGACATCAGCAAGTACTACGCTGTGAGCGGATCGGAGATCTGAGGATGGGTAGATATACTCGGTAAAGTTGCCGTTGCCTTTGTTGAGGAGCCAGCCAACGTAGTTGTTCGAGTCCATGAGCACGACCAGGTCTTCATCGCCGTCCTGGTCAATATCGGCGTGGGCTAGAAACGTGGGCTTGGAATGATTGAGAAAAAAGAGTTCTGGGGCGGCAAAGTGGTCCTGGGCGTCGACGGCGCGGTAGAGCTGAAGCTGATAGACATCCGTGAGAGCCACAAAAATATCCAAGAGGCCATCACCATCAAAGTCAGCCAGAACGGCATGTTCGGCCGAGGTGGCCGTGGTGCTGATGCGTCGGCGCTCTAGAAAATAACCTGTGCCGTTGTTGCGAAGCCAAGACAAGCTGTTGTCACCTTCGCTGACGACAAGGACGTCTAAAGCCCCGTCGCGGTCCATATCCACGGGCAGTGCAAGGCGTGGTTCTTGGTAGGTGGCGGAAAGCGTTTGAAGGGGACTAAAAGTTTGTGGATTTTCGCGTTGCTGATACCAACCTATCATATTGTACACCACTGCGACTGACACAACATCTGGCTTTCCATCGTTGTCGAGGTCAGCAACAGCAAGAACAGGTGGAGAATTTGATGCGCCGTTGACCACATGCTGTACTCCAAAGGATGCTGAGCCATTAGCAAGATGGTTCGGATACCATGCCACCACGCTGATGGCTCGACTGGAAGCAACCAAGTCCAAGTCGCCGTCACCATCGATGTCACTAGCTGTGACACTCACGGGTCCCAAGACGCCGTGTGTGACGGCAGTGACTGGCCACACTGCCGTGCCCTGACCAAGAGAACCGGGCAATAGCTGGCACATCAAGAAGAGTGCAAGCAGCCCTGCCCGGCCCCGCACGCCGCTGCTACTCTTGAGCATGGTCGTTGGCACGGTCGAGCGCAGCACTGGTCAAAAAGGACTAGCACAAGGCCTCAAGTGACAGGCCCAGAAAGCCCAAGGGTTGAGGGCTTGAACAAGGGCATGCATGCATTATCCCACCTGCCGAGCACCACGAGGTATATGCCGACCGTGCATGGCAGCTGCCTGGAAAAGACAACACACCAAGCCAGCCCACAAATCCTACCAAGCCCCTATCACACCCAGCAATGTAGCACCAGAGATCACATCCAACTTCCCCCCCGTCGCACAGCAAGATCCACCCAGCCCCAAGCCCCAAGCCCAGCCGTTCGGATCGAGCGGAGCGAACGAGCAACCGAGCCAGCAGCGCTCGTGTTCCGTTGCTGCCTTGCGTCAAAATACGCACACACACACGCACACACACACACACACACACACACACACACACACACACAGACTTTTGACAAAACTTCTGACAATTGATCTGACAATTGATCTGACAGTATTGTCTGACAAAGCAGTTGTTTCATTGAACGCAAAAGGTGAAGACGGAATGTCTGACAAATAATGTTTGACAAGTTTGCTCCGGATATTTTTCGTCACTTTCCTCATTCGGGGCAAAAGCGCGAGAGAGCACGTCGTGGTGCATCCTCGGTGCGGAAATACGGCAGACGCCTGCATCTTGATCGGGCGCTGGAGAAGGGCTGGGTACACTGAAGCTACAGGAACACATCAACGTCCAGCACTTGGACTTTGTGTGTTTGAATCTGCCGGAACCGTATTGCTACGAGTGAGCAGCTCTTTCTTTCCGCGTTGACCTTTGTCGGGGACCAGCCACCATGGATTTTCAGAACCGTGTCGGTCACAAGACCGGATCCGGCTATGCATCATGGGACGATGCCAACCGCATGCGCAAGGAGCGCCTCATGGCCTTGGCCATGGAAACCATCGATCTCGCCAAGGTTCGTTTTGTTCTTTTGATGCGACGCCTGGCTCAAACGTGTGTGTGCAGGCAGCGGCATTTGGGATCAGCAGGCCCGACCTGTGCCCTCTAATTTGCCGCATTCCTCCTTGCCGCATTCCTCCTTGCCGCACTTCAGGACCCCTACTTTATGCGTAACCACATTGGCAAGTATGAGTGCAAGCTTTGCTTGACCCTTCACAACAACGAGGGCAGCTACCTCGCGCACACTCAGGGCAAGAAGCATCAGGAAAACTTGTGCGTGCCTTTGTACTGAGTCCCTAAAAAGTCTTTTCGTTGCTTGTGCTGCTACTCTTTTTGGGAGTTCAGTCGCTCACACGGTCTGAACGTACGGGTTTTGGTGACGCACAGGCGCAAGCGTGCTGCCAAGGACGCCACAGACGCCCCTGCTCTGCCCGCAGAGGTAAAGCTCTCTTCTCGGCACAACCCAGCCCATGCCCTGTTCCGCTTGCGTGGCGCCCTTCTTGCTTACCACGAATTTCCATGCTTGTGACAGCAACAACAACAATACGAACTGAAAAAGTTCATCAAGATTGGTCGCCCGGGCTACAAGGGTGTGTTGAACCCCTGGTGTTGTTGGATTCAAATTCAAATGCTGCTGGCTGCTGTGGCTCATGCGTGCGTGACAAACGGGCCATCTTCGCAGTGACCAAGCAGCAGGACCCGGATAACGGAGCCTATTCCCTCCTGTTCCAGGTTGATTATCCAGAGATTGCAGAGGGTGTGACGCCCCGCCACCGCTTCATGTCGGCCTATGAGCAACGTCGCGAAGCGCCAGACCGCAATTACCAATTTCTGCTCTTTGCCGCCGAGCCCTACGAGACGATTGCCTTCAAGGTCAGCCGTCCGAGCCTCCCTGTTGACTGCTCTGGATTGAGGCTGGAGTCTGTGTTTTGCGTGCCCTGACCTGTGTCCCTCACGCCTTGTCCATCGTTGCTTTTTTGATTTGATTTTTTGGACAGTTGCAATCGCGAGACGTCGACGACAGCAAAGGCAAGCTGTGGACCCGCTGGGACGCAGACGGCAAGCGCTTTTTCCTGCAGCTTCAGTTCAAGCCCGACGCCCAACTACCTGCCTTTGCCCGCTCTGGCTTTGCCGCCCGCCCGCCCATGGCAGGCAAC
>NW_001865055.1:246181-251958 GCF_000002865.3 Monosiga brevicollis MX1
TTATCGCGATGTCCGTTGGTCGTTGGCAGCATCTCGAGACCTGCATTTTTGGTTTTATTTTTATGTTTTATCATTTTTACAAATCATGGCACCCGCCCTGCCGCACTCAATACCTGTACCGCGCATCTGTCTTGTAGGCAGACGATTCGGACGACGACAGCGATTAACCCGACCAGTGTTGTTTGCCTGCACAAGAGGGAAAAATTGGCCCCGACCCGACACCCGTATGCCCCCAATCGATCTGAGATTCTGTGCCATCAGAAGTGCGTGCACTGGCGACGCCTTTTTTGTTGGAGTTGATGCCCGCTCACTTTCATAGCTCCTGGGCAGGGGGGCAGCGAGACACAGAGGATGGGCAAAATCAGGAGGAGAAGGGGGCGCCCAGTTGAAAAGTGAAGAGCGCTCACACAGAAAGCACCGGCGGGCGTATTGTTCGAGGAAGATTAGTGTGGTTTTGGCTTGGATGGCAAGATGTGAAGGGATAGCGATTATCAGCAGCAACGCACCATGTCCCTCTGCCCCTATGCCCCCCCTCTCTCCTCACTCTCCTGTCACTCTTACCTACACTGTCTCTTAGCGCAGTCCCTCTCTTCCTGACCTCTTCTGTGTTGTGTGTGTAAAGTGTGTGCAAGTGTGTGTGTGTGTGGATATGTGTGTGTTTTTAACCGTTACAGCACATTTCTCTTTTTGGTGTCGAGACGTGTGTGAGTCTCTCTCTCTGTCTCTCTCTGTCTCTCTCTCTGTGTCTCTGTCTCTGTCTCTGTCTCTGTCTCTGTCTCTGTCTCTGTGTCTGTGTCTGTGTCTGTGTCTGTGTCTGTGTCTGTGTCTCTGTCTCTGTCTCTCTCTCTCTCTCTCTCTCTCTCTCTCTCTCTGTCTCTCTCTCTCTCTCTCTCTCTCTCTCTCTCTCTCTCTCTGGGCTCACCGTGTCGTGTGTGGCCGATAGCAGCGGCAGGAGGAGGCTGCGGGGGGTGAATTGGTGCGCACAACAGGCACGATGATGTAGGTTATGCTTTGATGGCGGTCGCTGCTTGCTGGGTGGAGGAAAGAAGGCTTGGTTGGGTTGGGTTGGCAACTGGCGAGCCTGTGCATGTGTGTCAGATCGACCATCACCGTGTCTCTGTCGCTCGCTCGCTCGTTCGCTTGTGCTCGCCGGACTTGGTGCCTGGGGCTTTGTTAACACATGCACGTGGACGCGCACCATCATGGGGTTGACAGGCCGTCCAAGCATCAGATTCTGGCGGCCTATCGCCGCCAGTCAAGTGGCAGTCAGAGTGGCCCAGATGGCTCGCCATCACCGCGCCGACCCACGCCAGGATACCGCCCCTCGAGCGACCACGCCCCGCCCAGCGATCCTCGCAAGCCCAATCCTGGAGCTAACCGAGCTCGCAGCGATCGCCACTCGAGTGCCAGCCATGAGCCGTCTCGACGCGAAAGCAGCAATGGACTCGACAACTACTTTTCCTCGTGCGTTCCCGCCAGCCCGCGCTGCCTGCCTGCCTTTGCTTCGCCCTCTTGGCTCCTTCTGATGCCGTTTATGTCATCTTGTTTAGGACAAAGCCTTCCCAGGCGGCGCGACCCAACCCGTCCGTTCATGAAAAACAACCCTCCAGCTCGCGGGCCTCCACCCAGAGCACGAGCAGCACCCATCGCCGTTCTGTTACAGAATCATCCACCCGCCGGGCCAGTGGGCGAGCCTCGAGCACCTCGACACCTCGGCCGGATGCCCCATCCCGCGAGTCTGCTGCCAGCAAGCGCGCTCCCCCCAAACCTGGTAGTAGCCAAGTCAACTCACATAATGACGGCTTTCTCAAGTTTTCCGTTCACGCCCGGTGCGCATGCACGGCCCCGCCCTCCTCCCGCCGCACACATGTTTCTGTACCGACTCGCTCACATGATATCCGCTGCACGCTCATCCGGGCCTTGCATCGACAGCAAAAGCCTGGACAAGACGCAATTCTCCAACTTTATGCGTGCGTTCTTTTCAAACAGCTCTCCATCCAGCCACGCGTTGAGCCGCTTATTCGCAAAGTGGCCCGAGCATTCGCACCCTGCCTCACGCCGTCCTCCCTCTCCCACTTTTGGGTTCCCATTCAACTCGTCAGAACAAAAACAAGAACTGGCGCGCCTATGGAAAGCCATGCCCATGGTACGGCCATCTCCTTCCCTGACCCGGCCCACCTCTGACCGTTGCAACCCTTATTCTCTCTGTCTGCCTTGGCCACTGTCGCATCTCAGTCACAACGGAAAAAGTTTGCTGACCCAGACTACGACCCCGAAGCCGAAGTACGCCCCACGACAACCGCTCACTCCCTCATGATCAGATGTGCCACCTTCCCTCGAGTACATGCCCAGCGATGCCAGCTTGATGGACTTTGTCATGTCCAGATTTGCTCTCATCCACTCGCCCTTATCGTATAGCCTGCTCCGGCTCCATCCTCGAAAAAGGCCAAGCCAGATAGTACTGCCAATGGCGAAAAGAATCAGACCGTTTTGACCAAGTTTCTCCAGCCGTACGCTTGCATGATTGGCACCACTGCTTATTTTTCTTCAATTTGCTTTCACCTCAATGCTCGGAATTGCCTCGTTCTTCTGCGTCTCCGGCTCATCGCTCATCGCATTGGCCATCGTCTTGTTTTTCATCTGCCGATCGTGTGCTGTGATCCATGGCTCGGGGTCGGCTTATATCCAGGGGATATGGACCAAGCAAGGTCGGCAAACCACGAGCCAAATCCGTTGGCGAACTTAGCCGTCTAGAAAAACTGAACAAAAAGGCCTTGGAGAAGAAGCAGCGCGAGGCGGAAAAGCGACTGCGTGAGGCAGACAAGAAAGCCAAGGCCGACGCCAAAGCCGACGCCAAGGGAGATGTACGGCACGCTGGGTTGGACCCGAGATCGTTTAGATGCCTTTGCTCACCCGCTCTATTGACTCGCACGCTTCAGGCGATTCACGACGAGGACCTGACGCACACGCAACCCCTGCCAGCTGGCTCTCCGTTGCACGTCAAGACGCACCCGGCGCAATTCTTGGATGCCATGATGATCGTTGAATTTTGTCGTGCCTTTAGCGGTGGCATGGCTGTCGACAGTTGCGCGCGCCTGACTCTCGAAAAGCTAGAGGTGCGCCTCATGCCCCACCGCAAAGCACTTCCAGCCAACCCCTAACCACCGACCTAGCGTCGACTGACGGCCGCCTGCTACGTGGCTCCAAAGCAGGCTATGCAAGCGGGCACCGATGCGCAGCCGCTCGGCGAACTCTTGGCATGCCTGCTGATCACCCTGATGGAAATCACCGAGGGTGATCACAGCACCGAGGCACCTTGTGCAACCTTGGATATGCCGCTGAATGAGCTGCCAGTCAATGCAGACACATCATCCGAGGCATGATCATTCCCAACTAGCGCAATGTTACGCATTTTGCCTTGTTCTGATGATACGCTTGCTACGGTATTCTAGGTGTGCCGCCACTACCTCTTGCTACATAGCAAAGTGGCTGGCTGGTCCCGCGAGCAAGTCACGGCCATTACAGAGGTGCGCCTTTGTGTCAACAGGGCTGAGCGTGGCCCTGTCCAACTCACCGGTCTTTCAACGTACACATTCATAGGCCCTCAGCAAAAAGCACTTTGCAGATCTGGCACTCGAGGATCAGATTGCCACTCTGCGCTTCCTGGCGGACCAGCATTTCGATAATGATCACATCCTTGAGATTTTTGATCAGCATCAAAATAAACTTGCTGATATGCGTCGTGACAAGGTACGCATGCGGCATACTTGCTGCTCTGCTCGTGTGTGTGTGTGTGTGTGTGTGTGTGTGTGTGTGTGTGTGTGTGTGTGTGTGTGTGTGTGTGTGTGTGTGTGTGTGTGTGTGTGTGTGTGTGTGTGTGCCCAAACCCGCTGATCCAACTTGGCCTCCTGGCTGGCCCACATTTAATATTGAATCATACCCATGCTAGTACACTGCCATGCGCAAGCGAGCTGCTGCTGCAAGACAAATCAAGAAAATTAAGGAAGAGGAACAGGTCGGATTTCAGTTGATGGCAACCGCTCAGCCAGGCGACGGTCTGCCCAGTGTACTGTGCTCAGTTGCATTGCTTGGTCTCCGCAGCCAAAATCGGATGAGCAGATTGCACGCGAACTGGAAGCAGCCACTCGCCGTACCCGGACGCGGGGCGCAAAACAAGCGCCAGTTGTCTCCGAATTGGTCCGTCTAGTACTGACGGCCGCGGCCTCATGGACTGATGTACGGGGTGCACCCACCGATTGAGTCAGTTCACGTTGCAATGGCCGTGTTATAGGAGCAACAAATCGAGGAGGAGCGGCTTGAATCTGACTTCCTGCACGAGTTGGAGGCCCGCCTGATGGTTGAGCAGAACAAGTTTGCAGACGCTTGCAAGGGTGAGGATCGGCACCGCCAACGCTATTACGTGTTTCCCTCGCGCAAAGGCATCTATTGCCACAACCCCGAGGCAAACACATGGACGTGTTACATGGATCGTGCGGCGGGTGAGGGTCTGCTTTCGGCCCTCGACTTGCGTGGTCTGCGCGAGCGTAAGCTCCATGCTGCTCTCAAGCCTTGGGTCGAAGTCCTTGCGCCAAAGCAAGAGCCGACCGAGGCCATGGATACCGAAGCCCTTGACAGCCCGGCCCGGCCTGACGCGGAGCCGAACGCGGAAGGAGTAAACGGACTTGCGTCTGCAAATGCGCCAACCCCACCACCAGCCTCGACTGACCTGGAGTCTCTCCTCAGTGCAAAAGCAGGTGTTGACTTTTCAGAATGCTATCAAATGGTACGTGTTATCAGCAGGTGCATGCTACGTTTGCCCAACCTCTGTGAAGTGTTCTCACACAGGCGCAAACCCTTTGCAGTTGTGCTTTTCCGGATTTGATTACGAGCCTGAAGATGACATCTTGGATGCTCTTTCAAACAAAACGCCAGCTCTTACTGCCATGAGCAACCTGCTAGCACGCGTGGGCCAACGATTGCAACCCAAGTACGCACTTGAATGTTCACGTCTGTCACTGGCAACTCTGCTGTAATGGCTGACACACGTGGACTTAATGTTTCGGCTTGGTTTGGGGTATTATTTTCCTTAACCCCCTTTGTCGTTCTTGGATCGTTTCTTTTTTTGTTAGGTACTTGGCGCCACCCCTTACGACCGGCAAGGACACTGCAAAATTGAGCGACGTGTTTACACGTTGGTTGTCGTATGTCCAAGCAGCCACCTCCTGGTCGGCCTGGTTCACGGCCTTTCATATCTTTGATGACTGCATCCAACGCGACAAATCGCTCGATGAGCGCACCAAGAGTCAAGTGAGTCTTCTCCCAAGTGGCCCGCGTCAACTCTGGCATTGATGCAGCTCACTCGAGTCTGATTCATGTGGAATGTACAGCCGCGAACAGCACGCAAGGCAGCAAAGCGTGCAAAGCGTGCCAACCAGCGCCTACTGGTGGGACGGCATGAAAGTGACAGCGATGGTGAATCGGAGCCCCAAGAAGAGGAAGACGAGGACGATGGAGAGCTGCCTTCGGGACCCGATGATAGTGATAGCGACTACGCTGAGGTATTACAGTTGCCCCTTAATAGGCCTCCTGCTGCTCTTTGTTGGCCTGACGCTAATACACTCTCTGGTTTTGGCTTGATCGGTTGTTTGGCTGGCAGGAGGATGTACCACGTCGATCTCGGTAAGTGCTTTTTTTTCAGTTCGAGCATGAGATGCTTGCTTTGAGCAGCAAAGGTCGTTGCTGAGAGTCAAGGGACCTTTCAACACTTGATGCTCCCC
>NW_001865055.1:252106-256320 GCF_000002865.3 Monosiga brevicollis MX1
ATTTGCTCTTTGTACCAACCCTCGTGCCATCTAGAACGCAGCGCGGTGCCCCAGCCCCTAAATCATCTCGGGTGCGTCTATGTTCTAAAAGTTGCTTTAGGGGCATCATTATCTCTTTACCTGACCTTGATTTTTTCTTTACTTTTTCTCTGATTTCGTTGCTCGGCACAACTCATCTGTAAACCATCGCGTGCAGCGGACGACACGGCGTGGCGTGAACAATGATGCCCTGCAGCTTGCTGAGATGGTATTGCAGGATCTGCAGGGTTTAGACTCTGCCAAGCACTTTTCGGCAAAATTCCGACGACGACGGGTGGGTGGTTGCGTACTTTCGCTGCTGACACGCCGCCGTTGTCCCAGAGCACAAACCCCTTGACTTGGTTGCTCGATGCCTCTCAACTCTGTCACGTGCGACTTTAGCACCCGGTCTACGCGTCTCAAGTGGGGGATCATGTCGACTTGTCCGATATGCGCGCCAAGTTTGATCAAAACGAATACCACGCATCCGCCGATTTTGCAGCTGACATGAAGCGACTTTTCATCAATTGCCAGCTTCTCGACCCAGAATCTGAGGAGTTTTTGGCCATGTTTGACTTTCAGGCTGCGTTTGTGGTACGTCATCCCCGTGCTCGCGAGAACTGGAGTCAACCCACATCCACCATCTCTACCCTATCATTGGCCAATCTCATTGTTTTTCTTGCACCTGCACTCGGTGCAGGCCAAGTGGAAGGAGGCGTTTGGCGAGGAGCCGTGAGCGTGCGATCACCGAGCTCTGATGGTGCACTATCAATGAATAGGATATTTGAGCACTCACAGATCGCTCCTGGATAGAACGTGAGATGCGTTGAAACCCCGCGCTTGTGCCCGCCAAGACTTTGTGATCGTGGGAAAGGATCTGCGTGCATGCCTCCTCGAGGCGCTGTTCTTGGTGATGAATGTGACTGCTGCTCTTCTTCTCTTCTTTTTCTTTAAGGAAGGTTTACTTTGGGTTTTGTTGTGTTTTGTTTTGTTTTGTTCTAAAGGGGGGTGCGGGGAGGGGGGCTCTGAGACGAGGTTGGTGAATCGCCACGAGTTGACGTCAGACCACAGCTCGGACTGTTCGGAAACTTGATGAGCATCAAAAAGCGGTGGATAGGAAATTAATCCAATTCTAGGAAGGTGACCGTCGAACATTGCTGGGGCCAAGACTCGACAAACGACATTCAGCAGGCTCAGGACAAGCACAACCAGGCAACAAGGGAAAACGCCTTGGCTCAACCATGTCGCATTTCGGGAACAACGACACTGGTTGAGTGATTAAGCCCGGGGTCATGAGGCACCCCTCGTGGGAAACACATCAAAACACGCAGCGACGCCAAAACATGGGGCACAGGACAACGACCAGGAAAGAAATCGAAATCTGGTAACACAAACTGGAAACAACAACTCAAGACAAGCGACGGCAACGAAAGGAGCTGGCATCCGCTGTCATCCCCAAAAAGACAAACCAAGAGGCGCTTTCGAGCAGTGCCCTGTGCTGCTTCGTAAACTCGGTTAAGGATACCGAGGTGAAGGGGCAAACGGAGCAAGCACAAAGGAGAGGCAAGGCGCCGACACGCAACTCAAAGTCAGCATGTCCCAAGGCAAAATGCTGCAAGAAGAGGGTGAGAACCCAAGAAAAGGCAATCGAACAAATGACAAGAAAGACACAACGGCAAGACACGCGAAGGAACAGAAGAACTGACAACAACCCTAAAAGCATGTCGACAGGCGTGGTCGAACATGCAAAACTATGGCTGGATATCGACCCGGAAAGCACGAGATTGGGCGATGTGACTTGAGAGCATCTGAGAGCATCTCGTCTGAGCAGTGGTCTATGAGTTAGGCTGGAAGATGTCGAAGATATTGATAACGATGCTTGCAGTGCTCAACAACGAGAAAAAGATGATCATAAAATTGGCAACCTGTGGCACGACAGACAGGGCGACAAACTGTAAGAATGGCCTGAAAGATGTCTGGGAGATGTGTTCAAAAAGAAGTGAGGCAGCACACACTACACTTACGTAGATGCGATTGATCTTGAAGACTTTGCCACAGAAGGTGAGGAACCGGGGGACCGCCTCGACAGGAGCCTCATCAAGTTCCACGAAGCTGCCAGGCGTATCAGGTCCAGACTCGTCGACAATCGTCTTGCCCTGCCAACGCGCAAAGCAAGAAGACGGGCAGGTCAGCGACAAGTGCTGAATGAGTCGAGGTGCCAATGCAACGGCCGATTTGAACGATAAAGCGCCACATGCAAATGCGTACCAGCAGAGCAGTTTCCTCGCCTTCAGGATCAGCCGACATCACACGGTATTCGACTGGAGTCTGGACCGAGCCGTAGTTGACGGCCTTTTGGTCCGGAGGGAAACGGAAGGCTTCAGAGCTGCCGTAATCCATGGTACCAGAGAACTGCTCTGCATTGTGGTCCGGGTAACGGTAGAGAGCGGAGCGGTAGAGCATGGCAGGAATGACAAAGTTGATGTAGCCTTGGACGACAATGGCCACCCAGTTGCAGAACTCTTGAAGGACGTTGGTCTCGTAGCAGAATGCCGTGATGACCCAGGGGGCCACGACGCCAAAGACAAAGGACCAAAAGCGGTTGCACACTTTGCCGGAAAGGAGGTTGTAGCGAACCATGATGGCAAGCACGGGGATACCGGGAATCAAAGTCGTAATGTCCCACAAGTAGGCAGAGTACTGCGAGACCTGCGGTGCGATCCGAGGCAAAGAAAGAGCAGGGTAGGTGAGCATACACTACACTACTTGTTTGCTATCCCCCATCTTTGCTTGCGAAAAAGAAAAGAAAAGATAAAAAAAAGAAAAGATAAAAAAAAAAAAACACAGGCGGGCTGGGGGGCGGATGAAGAAGGTGGCGTATGAGAAGGAGAACAGACCTCGGGTTGATCACGATGCAAGATAATGTTGAGGATGTCGTCGGAGTGGGGGCGAGGGCTGCCATCGGGAAGAAGAAGAGCAAATGCCCAGCCACCCAAGAGGCCCGTCAAAAGCTTCATAACCAAGCCCACAGAGGCCGGAACCCAAACGGACTTGTTCACGCTTACCTAACGAGAGAGAGGGAGAAGAAACACGGAAAAAACCCCCCAAAGATGAGGCAAAGCAAGACAAGACGCGTAAAGAACGAAAGAGAGGAGAAGCGAGAGGGGAAATTCTCAGTGTGTGATGCTTTGTTTAGAACAAAAAGGCAGAAGAGGATGGCGTACGTGGTGGCGCTTCTCGTTGACCCAGGAGGGGATGGTGACGACGTACGAGTAGGCAAAGATGGCCATGCCCACAACGTTGGCCTGCAAAAGCGCGGGATGCGGCATGAGTTGACACGGTAGTTGAGGGGCGAGCGCGAACAGGATGGGACAGGGTGGTTTGTCCATCTATACCTGTCCTTCGGCTGAAGCTTGGAAAATAGGGGTGCGGTGTGGGCCGTTGTGGCTAAAGTTGCCGATATGGCGCTCGCTGGGGTGGTAGTTGCAAGTGACGTTGCCGTAGTCGACATTGTCCAGACAGAGCTTGTCTTCACCATCAAGCTTGAGGATGAATTGCACGAAGAACTCGCAGGTAAAGAGGAGGAGGCCGGCAAGGCTGACCCACTGGAACCACATGTTCTCGTCAAGGTTGAGATAGCCAAAGGGGATACAAATGGCCATGCAGATGAGAAAGCCGACGGAGATGACAAAGGTGAGATCCTCGCAGCCTTCGCTGGTAAGATCTCCGGCACACCAGGGGTGATCGGCATCGTCAGTGCTCTTGACAAAGCCCCAATGAACGTAATCAAGGGCATAGCTGTGGCCGGCAATCTTGCCGATAAACTTGTCCAGCACCTGGCACAAGGTGAAAGGTGGTGTCAAGGCGAGAGGCGGCGAAAGCAAAAAGGTTTGACCCCCGCGAGGCAAGGTCCTGAAGACAAGGAGAATGAAGCAAACAAAAAAAGAAAAGGAGAAAAAAGCAAAGGAGGGGGTGTGGGCGTACGCGGGCGCTGATGATCATGGCGGCAATGTTGCTGGCTTGCATGCTAAGGTTGTAAAAGACTTGAAAAATGATGTAGGCGGTACGGCCGTAATAGTGGCGGACGGTGGTGGCAAACTCGTAGCGATGTTCAAAGGTGAAGTTGCCGGGAATCCGCTGCATGGATTCGCAGAGCATAGTCGCAGCGAGAGAGGAGAGGACAAAGACGATGCACA
>NW_001865055.1:256370-267437 GCF_000002865.3 Monosiga brevicollis MX1
CAACGGCTGAAGATTAACAGGTAGATGTGGCTGGATGGGTAGAAAAGGGAGAGAGAGAGAGAGAGAGAGGGAGAGAGAGGCGCAACGGCGGCGGCGGTGGTGGTGATGATGGTGCGACGGCGGGTGTGACAGCGGCAGCGCTGCCGTATGGACCCCGACACCCCGTCGACTACAACACACACATTCAGAGAGAGAGAACGCGCGCGCGCGAGAGAGAGAGAGAGAAAGTGAAAGTGAACGGTCTGATAGAGAGACCGGCCTGGGATAACTTGATGTCAGAGATGTGCTCGGATCCAAGCAAGGTTGTAACTTTATATCAAGCACGAGTCAGAGATATCGGGATTCTCTGATCCCAAAGCAGAGAAGTATGACATCGCTGCAGCGATACAGACGACAAAAAAGCGCGCGCAATGTGAGCGCGTGTCGCTGCCCTGGCCGGTGCACACATGAACACAGGGGGTCGTGCCAGCTGCCCAACGCCTTGTTCCCCACCAACTCGACCAGGCCACACCGGCCCCGCCACCAGCACCACCGCCATGACAAGCTCAACCGCTGGGGCGCTGCCGTATTCTCTGCTTTGGACTTGCTTCTACTCTCGTGCAGATTGTGCAACAGCATGAACCCCGCCCGCATCAGAGTTATCGACGTGCATTACAAAGTTATTGTATTTTTGCTAACCTTGTTTTAATTACTTTGTGCAGACTATATGGACGTTTGTGTAGTTGACGGAGGTGGTCATGTAACTCTGGCATGTGGCTCTTGTCCAAACATACTGTTGAGAACAAGTGTTCGAATGTGCGTCCGGGTCCAGCGCGTGACATTAGCATGTAAAGTGTACTATATAACACACTCGACCCGCACACGAGCTGGCCCTCCAAGTTGACGGATGACGAAATGGATATCCGAGTCTCCCCCAGTCTTCCAGTCTCACTGTTTCTGTCACCGAGTTCGCCTGCTGTGACCGGATTCCAATGATGGTTGACACTGAGGGGAAGAACTCGACATGAATTATTGACTTCGTCCAGGGAGCCAGGGTGGTGTGCACGACAACACGAGTAAAAGAGTAATAGCCATGGGCGGATGTCAGACCCATGAAACTGAGAAGAACACGGAAAAGAACACGGAAAAGCGCGGCGTGCAGGAAACGAGGGAAAGATCCTGGCGCGGCCAGGCAAGCGCAACCCACACACACACACACACACATAGGTACGCACAAAGTCTGCGGTGGACCAAAAACACTTCTAGTCAAGGTCGTCAAAGTCGGTCGAGGCCAAGATTTCAATCTTGGGGCGACCGCTCGCACCTCCCGACCCCGTGGCGGTGGCACCGGTCGCATCGTTGCCCACGCGAAGCCATTGTGGACCACCCCGCACCTCCAGCTCCTCTTCAACCTCCTCGGCATCACTATCGGCCCCTTCGTCCCGTGCAGCCGTCAAAAACGTCATGGGGGCAGCCGAGGATGACGTTGGCTCCACGACGCCATTAAGCTCCTCATCATCCCAAATCTGCTCAGGAGCCCGCGGACCCGTAATGGCCTCCGAGACGCCTAACTCGGCACTCATGTCCTCCAATGGCGGGGGCACGTCCGAAACCGGCGCCGACGTTGCCGCAGGCATGGTGGACAAATGTGGCGTCAAGGTTTCTTGATCTTCCTCAACCGACGTGCTCGTCACCTGGATCTCTGTGGCTTCGGCCTTGTTCGGCACAGACGCAGAGTCGCCGCCTTCACCGTCACTATCGATGCCAGATCGATCCACCGTCGAGCCCACCAGCGCTGCATCCGACTCCAGATCCACGTTTTCGGCCTCTTCGTCCGAGTCGGGATCACCGTTGGCCGCACGGGCCGCGGCGTGCTGTTCCCGCAAATCCCACAGGTATTTGACAGAGCGATACTGCCTTTCGCGCTCTGCAGCAATCCATCGCTCTCGCTCCGCTCGCTCGGCCTCACGGCCACCGTTGGACCAGGCCACCGCGCAGGCTCGCTCACGGTCGCTGACGGGCTACCACAGTCAAATAAAGAACACACAAGCACCCACAACACCAGACACGATGAGCACCACGTTCTCTTCTCTGCCAAAGCCAAGCAAAACGCCCCCTCGTTCACTTCACCATGCTAAAATTGCACATGGCCCGCCCGAAAAGTGGCGTGGCAAGAAATAAGACGTACCCGATCATCCAAATAAGTCAAGTGCTCGCAGCGAACGATGGTGGTCTTGCGATAGTTGGGCACGGCCTTGATCACCTTGTTGCCCATCAAGTTGAGTACTCGAAGATTGGGCATGGCCGCAAAGACATCCATGATGGCCGGATCCTCCAGTCGGTTGTGGGACAAGTCGACCACAGACAGAGAAGGACAGGCTAGCAATCCACGCACATCATCGGCCGTGGCCAGTCGGTTGTGCGTGGCCTGCAGCGTGTTCAAGCGCTCCAAACGCTCCAGACCGGTCAAGCTCGTAATGAGATTGTTGCTCACGTTCAACTGATCCAAGTGCACGAGCGCGTCCAGGTTCTTCAGCTCACGCAAGACATTCTTTTGCAGGTAAAGAGCCCGCAACTCCGTCAGAGCCTCGAGATTCTCAATCTCGCCGATGCCGTTGCCCTCAAGCCACAAGCACTTGAGGCCCGTGTACTCTTCCAAATTCTCAATCTTGCTGAACCCTATCCCGCCGTGCAAACACACATCACAACACCATGTTGTTAACTCTTGACACCAATTGCTGTAGCTTTCAACCACAGACCAATGCGTGCTCACATTCAAAGCCAAGACATACCCTTGTAGTGTAGGTACAGGATATCATTCAACGATGGCGTGCTGTACTGCTGCATCTCCTTGCAGAGCTGCTTCAGGTATTTCTTCGTGATGCTACACCCAGAGCAGCACGCGGCCCCGTCAGCTTTTAGCACCTGCCCTCATTATCCTCCACGGACGGGACAAAGCCAAAATTGCTTACCGAGGCCCGCTAGGCACCTCTGCTGCTGGCGCCGGCGCCGAAGCCATGGGCTTGACCGCCGGCTCTTGCTCCTGCGGCGACAACTCTTCAATCACAGCCATCGTCGAGACTTGCCTCAACACACAAATCAGAGGATGTATGCAGTCTCACACAGAACAGGTCTCAGCAGCACACGCAAACGCTCGACGATCCAGCCTCGAGCTCGAACCACCACCGTCCCGTCACGTCACGTCGACAACAGTTGCAGCGAGTTCCCAAAAAATGAAAAAAAAAAAAAAAAAAAAACGTTAAGTGTGTGTGTGTGTGTGCAAAAGTAAAAAAGTGTGATGGCGTCGTTGCTTGGTCGTCAAGGTTATGGCTTGGAAGCCAATAATGTCAGAATGTCAGATGACCGGCTGGCTGGCTGGCTGGCTGGCTTCCCATAATAAATTCGTTCACTTGGACACACACTTGTCACTTGTCATGCAGCTTATCGACAACAGACCAGGGGGGCTTGGACAAGCTGGAGATGATCCAACAGCACAGTTGAGGGTAACGGACGACTACTGCCAACCATCCTACACAAGTGGGCGATGACATCCGCAGCCAGGGTACCCCAGTGAGCCAGCCACCCAACTGTCCCTCATCTCTCATCGTTTCCCTCCACCTGATTGGTCCAAATAAGAACCGATGGGGCTGCGGTGCAAGGGGAAGACTAACCGGTAAACTGGCGGCTGTTGGTTGCGAACCCTGAAACATTGGTGACCACGACAGGTCCCCTGCACCACTGCCGACGGCTGGATCAAGACCTGCGTCGTCGTTCCAGGAGACAGCCAACATACCCGTGGTCCCCGCCTCGCCATCGCCCCACGTAGGCACCTCGGACCGCGGCCCGGCGAAGTGTGCACCGGCATCATCATGGTCCTGCCACGAATGCGCTAGCTCTGTCTGGAAAGGACTACTCGCCAGCGCGACCGAGTGATAGGACGAGCTCATGGGTTGTTCCAGCATCATGGACGATGGCATGACCGCTCCATGACTAGTTGCCATGCCCGTGGCACCACCCAGCACTGGTGAAGAACTGGCCTCCCAATGCATCCCCGTGTCTGGCTGCTGGGTCCCCTCGGCCTCGGCACCAGTGCCCACCTGATCCAGATCCCAAAACACGGGATCTGAAGAAGGGGCTTGGTTCAACCCAGTCGGTACTGCGCCGGCCACGTTCGAAGTGTGTGGGACACTTGCGGCCCCGGAGGCGAGCGAGGCGCCGGTCGCTGTTGCTATTTCCGTTGAAGACAGCCATCCTCCCAGAGAAGTATCACCAGTCAAGCCCTGCAGCCCGTTCGGTTCTACTCCTGAAGGCTCCTCCACGAACAAATGTTGTAGCTCGTTGGAAAGGTGAAAGTTTTGCTGCTCAAGCTCCAGCTGTGTTTGCAACGTCTATGGCACGATCCCAAGTGGCAGGTTACGGGGCAAACTCTGTTTGACACGTGCTTCCCTCACTACACATGCACATCATTGGACTGATAAACAGAACCCACAACAATACGCTCACAAACCTTGCGCAGCCGCTGAAGGCGAGACTGGACAACGCCATCTCCTTGATGGCGTGCCAACAAGGCTTCGACCTGTTGTAATTGCTTTCGATACGTATCGATGGCCGACTCGTGCACGACTGACATGTCCACCGAGCTGGCCCCACTGCCCATAGCAGCCAATTGATAGCGAATCGAGCTCTGTGCGTTCACGGCACCCACCATCTCCACCTCGTCTGTCAGTGACCCCATGGACTGACGTGCCGGCAAGCCACCTTCGGCTGATGGCCCGCCAGAAGACACTCGAACCATCGTACTGCCTACTACAGTGCCCGACCCTGCCGCGGTCGCAGCTTGAATGGGTACCGGTGACACGATAGAAGTTGCCTTGGCCGTGGCTACCGAGCCGTCAACTTCATCTGTCACCCGAGGTTCCGCGCCCTCGGCTTGCGGGCCACGGCCTTTGCCCGATTTGCTCCACGTGCGCAAGGGGTCAACGCTGCGATCAACCGAAAGGTTCTCGAGCCAACTGTGGCTCGTGCGCGAGTGCAAAGACCGGGGAGAGTGTGGCAATCCTCGACCGTCCCCACCCTCTGTTGCGCCGATGCGTGGTGGCGGCTGCCCCAGCTTGAGGGCCAAGACCTCAGGCTTGTCTTGCTCCCGGTGGCCATGGTGGGCTCGGTGTGCATGGAAATGACCCCACATGGAAGATGCAGCCGACTTGACCGACACAGGCGTCAAGGGCACATCCCGCTCGTCCAGTGCCTCCGGGTGCAAGCGATCTGCCGTGAGTTTGGCATCAAGCGAGCTGTGCTCACGCAGGAACGCCGCCCCTGCCATCACCAAGCCCGCTCGTGGGTAGGCCACAAGGTCTTTGTCAACCATGAGCTGCAAGACGGGCCTCAGCTCCTCGTGCATTGCCACCACTGTGATCATGCTGCCAATCAGAAAAAAGGCCTCCGTTGCGCATGAGACGGCCTGGGTCAGACAGGTTAGGTCTGTTGCCTCGCTGGCTGCGGCGTATGGGCTGGAGTAGGCGTCACAAGCCGCACAATGCGAATAGAGCACCACGCGCCGAGTCGGGATATCGGGTTCACCGCTCACAAAGGCCTGCACGTCCCGTAGCACAGGATGAGTGGCCAAGACCTCGCGAAGCTTGGTGACTTGCAACACCTCGGGTGAAATCACCAAAATGTCGGCCGCGGTCAGGGGAGCCCAGTTGCTGGGCCATCGTTGCATTAAGCGTTGTGCCTGCACCACACATTTGAACAATAGATCAGCATGTGCACTAAACAAGCCCTGAACCCTGTTCTGTTTTTTTCACGCAAGCAACGCCTTCCTGACTGCCTGGGCTCTGGAAACTGTGGACCATCCGACCCAAGCGTTGCATTCAATCACGTACACAGCTTAGGAGCTCGATCGCCTCGTACTCGTTTGAGTTCAAATCGATAGCGCCTATGCCACCAGAGAGCCACGGCGCACACTCAGTGAGCGCAAACCTCACACCCGGAGCAACGACTTCTTGTTGTTGCTGCTGCCGCTGCAGTTCCTGTGAATAGCCTTGCTTTGCTACAAACACAAACGCAACACACCTTCTTGCCAAGCGGTTTCAAGCAGCCCGTTGGTGTGCAAGATGGTAAACGGATACTTGATGGCGGCGTCGCCCTCGGCTGGGGGTCCAGGTGGGGCGATATTGGCTGGAGGAACAACTGAAGGAATGGGCTTGCTCTGCTTCAACTCGCAGGTCAGAAAGAGTCGAGTCAGGTCCGCGAGCACTGGGTGTGCGCGATTAAGGTCTGACAACCAAAAGCAGTTTTGAGCACCCTCCCGACAGAGGCGTTTGACAATGCTATTGGCAAATGGCGAAGCCGCATCCATGCCCACGCGCACAATGGGTGGAACATGAAGCTGGGCTGTCGCTTGTCCCACCACCACGACCGAAGTTTCTTCTGTGGCCACACCCAGGGGCACCAGCAGCCGATATTCCGGCACGCGGTGGGCGGCAAAGAAGCACATGTGCGTGAAGGGCCCGTGCTCGTCAGTGTCATCGCCATTGACAGGCGCGCGCGTGATATCGGCCATGCACGCCACCACCTCTGGTGCAGCATCGTAGGTGGCCACCAACACAGAGGCATCAGTTAGCACTGCCAGATTTGGTGTGGCGCTGCGCACCACTGTCACGTCCTCCGGCAGCACAGGTGCATCGGCGACTTCGCTTTCTGTGCGAAAGCGACACAAAATGTACTTGCACTTCTTGGGGCGCTCCGAGGAGAGTCGCAGCGCCAGCACATCGGCCTCTGCTGACGTGGCAGCCAATGCCAACACGAAGCGACCTGTACGCTTGGCCACGTGCCGCAGCAAGTTGGACTCAAAGTCCAGCGCCGGGCCCAGCGGAGTTAGATGTGTTATCATGAGCAGACGACCGTTGGAATACACAGAGTCTGCCATGCGCACGGCCGTAATTTGGCGGTCACTGAGCCCCGAGTCGCGCAACACGGTATTAATGTTGCTGGACAGCTTGGCTGCCTTCACAGAGAACAAATTGCGATTGAGTATCCAATGAGGATTGAGCACGGCCAAGGCCTTGGCTTGCAGCTCGTACTCGTGGGCTGGCACCTCAAAGCGCACGCTCGCTGTTTGTTGCAGCCAAGCCCGCGCCGCAGGTGGTAAGCTCAAAAGAATCCCCGTGCTGCTCGTGCGCTCCACGATGCCTCGCAGGACCACCTTGTTGGCCACGCTAACGACCACCTGGTTTGAAGCCGCACGCCAGCGACACGCATACAGACTCATGAGATGGCTTGACCAGGTGACAACGACTGGGCTGGAACCAGCCGAGGACGAGAACAAGCATGACCGGCCGTCGACACGAGGCGTACCACGTCCCGCGGCAGTACGTGGGGAAATATGGCGGCGACTGCACCCAGAGTGACAATGCTGGCCCGGCACGCATCCTCACGAGCCTCGTTGGTATCTAGCACTTCCAGCTGGATTTCGGCCAGCTCAATTTGTGAGAGGTGGAAGTGACGCAACGCGAGGTGCTCCTGCAACTGCGCCAGCAGAACCCGCGCTTCTGGCTCCTTGATCTGAACCGAGGCCAGCAAAAACCAATGAGATAGTACCGGCACTCATCAAGCCTCGAACGACGGGCTGGCGAGGAACTTGCAAAACGCAAGCAGGCGTACCTGTACATTCGGCCGACTGTGCAAAGCACGAGTTTTGACGGCAGCTGCAACGTCAGCCACCATGTCCGTTCGCGGTGTCATACAGCCATATTGCTCCTAAGCAACGGCCCACAAAATAGCCAGCACACAAAGTCATGCGTCGCTCATACTCATTGATTCGCGAAGAAGAGACACGTTGTTGAGGAGCAGAACAGCCTAGCTGACCTGATGCTCAAGACAGGGTAGGGTGTGGTGTGCCGTCTTGAACTTGGGATTGCTCTTGCTCTTGTTTTGCTCAAGTCGGTTAGCAATGGTCCTGTTAGCGGGTAGAGTCATGAATAGCAATCCAAAGGAAAAGGCCCTCCCCGTTGCAATCGAGGGTGCACGCACGCACGCACCGCTGATTGAATTGCAGAGCACCCAGAACATGTTTGTGCACTTCAAACAGGCGTGAGCGAAGCTCAACCGACGCCACATGCACACCCAAGCGAGCAATGCCGACACCCAGATTCGTCACTACCAGAAGGCTTTGTCTACGCAATACCATGAACGTCAGCGCATCATCAAAGCATTGACCGCGCCTTTTCATGTGCAGAGCACTTCAAAGCAGAATGATATGACTCGAATCAACGCCTTCGTACAGTAAGTAACCCGTGGAATGTGGGGAGCATGTCACCTCTAGCTCCAGGTAGTCCTGAACCAAGATTGCACACAAAAGCCCACAGGTCAGGACACACGGGTTGTAAAGTACAAGAGCAAATCAAGGCGGGAAACGAAGGCAACCTGGCGATCCAGGGTGAGTCTGGGCTCCAGCACATTGCTATCAAGAGGCTGAAGAACGGCGCCAGTACTAGCGATGGCCCGACCAAACGCAAACTCGGGAGCAGCAGGATTCAGCAGGACGATGGCTTGCAGCTCCAAACGCTCGTGCAACACTTCAGCACGGCGTAAACGTAAACGCCAAGACACATCGTGAGGGGCATCCAACTGCACCATTGGACCAGGCCGACACTCTGCCACTTGCAGGAAGGAATGCTTGTCAAGCTCTTGGATGGAACTCCAAATTTGGGCCACCCGTGCCAACACATTGCGTCGTAGCTCCCCCGCTCGTGCTCTAGGAAAAGGAAAAAAAAAAAGGAACCAAAGAAAAAAAAATGCATCGGATGAAAAGAACAGCATAATGGGGGCACCTTTAAACTAAAAACAAGGGTGCCGAGGACACGGGTATGTGCACACACCGCTGGGAGGCGGTGCTTGCTTCACTGGCCGCGTCGGTCGGAGCGCCTACAAGAAGCTGTTGACGCTCCTGATCTTGCATTTCCTGCTCGCGCATCTGGGACCAAGCTTCGATTTCCTCCTGTCGGTTAAAAAAAAAACCAGCAGACGAGGGTGATCACAGAGAGAGAGATAAATATGAGGGATATACAAACACTCACACACACAGACATACATACACTCCCAAGGTGGAGTGAAAAGTCTGTTGGCAACACATACTTGGCTGTGGGCAAATGTGCAGGATTCGGGTCCAAAGTCGCATTCACGACCGGAAGCAACAAAGCGGCACAATTGAAAGTCACCCGTGACGTTTCGAGGCCAGGGGCGAAACTTTTTCTTGCCGGCAGCCGAAGTTTTGGCTGTGCAAATGGTCAATTCGTGAATACATGCAAAAGTTGTATCGACATTAGAGGGCAACGGACAAGCATGGCCGGTTCGAAAGGGTTGCCAATCAGCCTGCCTACCATTCATGGGTGTGAGCTTGGCGCTGGCCCGCTGCAGGTGCTCGGGGCTGGAAACGTGAGCTTGGAAGAGCGCTGAGCTGGCAAAGGCCACGTTGCAGCGATCGCAAAAGAAGCGCTGATTGAGCTGCATGTCGGTTCGAAGGACAATGCCCTTCTGTGGTCCATGACGCATATGAGGGGTGAGCCAATGCTGGACTTTGCCGCGCAGCAAAACTCAAGGAAGCTGCGTACCAGGTGAGGGGGCCCATCAAGGCCGGCAGCGGCTGAAGACGGTGTCGATGTAGAGGAGGCGGCAGCGCGGCCTATGGATCGTTGTAGCCAGCGGTTCCATGACTGCAGCTCACGCTCAGAGTGGGCCATGGGGCACTGCACACCCTCGGAGCAATGCCCTGTGGTAGAAGGGACGAACAGGGGGGCGGTGTAGGCATCATGAGCTGTTGGCATCACGGGGCTGCATCGTGCGGTAGTGGTGTCGATCACCAAGGCGCTTTGACGATGGAGTATAGCGGTGGGCGGCGTACCGCGGCCGGCAAATTGCTGGGGACAAGGCTTGAACTCGTGGTTGTGAGAACACGCTGGACCACGACCACAGCTGCCTTGCAACAGGGCCAAACAAATGTGCGACAGCTTGGCATCGGGGCGCCGCACACGGCCGCTGCCAGAAGAATGGCGGCGAGCACTACTGCTGGCAGAACTGCTCGAGTCTGGCGAGGCTGGTCGCGGCACGACCAACCGAGCCGGCCCCTGAAAGTTGACTCGGTGAGGTGTGGCTGGTTTGTCGCGAAAATTTGAGATTCGATCCTCGAGACGGGCACTTTTAAACGTACCAGTTGCCATTGCTTTGAGCCCTGGGCTCGATGCAAGGTGGTAGGCTGCCAAGTTTGACGGCACTTGGCGCAGCGGAGTATGCCTTCTCGCTGAGTTGTGGTGGTTGAGACCACCGGCTTGGATCTGTCAATGAAGGCAAGTCAAGCCCTGGCGTGAGTGTTCAAAGAGGACGGGCACGCTCGAGGGGAAGAGGCCTTTCTGATGAGGCCAAGTGCTGATCCATGCGGCGGTGCCTCAGCCCACGACAGGATGGAAGGCAAGCCGCGCGTGCCAGTGGAGATCTGCCACAACCAAGGGGACGTACTTGCCCGCCGAGGCACGCCAACACATGCGGCAGGCCTCGACTGTTTCTGCTCCGCCTCGAGCCGCCATGATAATCACCCACTCAACGATCACACACTCGGCAGCAGACCCAAGACAGCAAGCCAAGGACCCTTGTCAATTCTGAGCACGCTTGGACGCGGCCACCACTGCAGCATCCCTTTGAGCAGCAATGCTTGCTCTGCAGATCAAGTCACAGATCAAGTCTGCTATCCCTTGACGTCTTCAAAACCATCCCCCACCTTCCCTCACGAACCCCTGGACACTCTGACCCCCCCACCTCCTTTCCGCCCCACACCACACCACGCTTACCCCACCCACAAAGCCCCAGCTCCGCGGATCGCTCAGCCCGATCGCCACTGCCACCACCGTCGCGAGTCAAGTCGTGTGTGTGTGTGTGTGTGTGTGTGTGTCAGTGTGTTCCGTCAAACAAGAGAAACACACAGAGGAGAGTGTGTCGTCAAATGATGAAAGCAGAGAAATCTCTCTCTCTCTCTCTCTCTCTCTCTCTCTCTCTCTCTCTCTCTCTCTCTCTCTCTCTCTCTCTCTCTCTCTC
>NW_001865055.1:267809-279148 GCF_000002865.3 Monosiga brevicollis MX1
TTGTCCTTTGCGATGAGGTCATTTCAGGAGCTGCCAGGGGACCACCGATTCATCTTTTCAATGAGCAACTCAACTCTCTGAACTCGGAGGAATGAAGGGTGTGTGGATAGCAGATGTTAGAATACAACAAGGCTCAGGCCAAGGCCAGCCCCAATGCCGAGCCCAAGACAAAGAATGGCCATAAGCACGGCCAGCTTAACGGGGTGAGAGGCAGCCCATAAACGCAACGTCAAGCCGTCCCGGCGACAGCAGCAGCATGGGCCATGGCAGCATCCGGATTCGTCATTCAAGTCGAGGTATTCATCACCGGCCGCAGCAGCCTCCAGATCTTCTTCTCCACGTCGCTTGCCCCGCTTGCACCGCTTATGCTTGCCCGGTCCTGCAGCCAGGCGAGTATCCGAGGTCTTGCTCGGAGGTGTCATCAGCTCAATGTCATCCGTGCTGGCATCGGCATCAAAGTGCAGGCCACCAATGACCACCTCTCGACCGCGTTGGGAAGGGCGAACGAAGGAAGGCGACGAAGAGCCCTCAAAGGTCGAGGTTGGCCGACGTGGTGGTAGCGGGACAGCACCCACACTGGTGCCGGTTGAAGCGTGACCATTCAACATCTCGGGCAGCGTCTCGTCAAACATGTCCTCTTCCTGCAGAAACCCCGTGAACATGGTCTCTGCGCTTGTCGAGGCCTAGACCGTGCACCAAGCAAAACCGGTGAGTAAGCAAGGACTGGGCGACAACTTAAGCAAGGACTGGGCGACAAATTAAGCAAGGAAATTAAGCAAGGACTGGGTGACAAATTAAACGCGGATGCTACCACGGAGGAAAAACTTTCAAATTCTTACCGCAGACAGGGGTGCGCTGGGGGATTCCACATCCGAGCCACTGGGATGACTTGCCCGGGCCGGGGGCAGCGTCGGGGGACGATCGCTGCGCCGTACGGCTGGCGCATCAAAGGCGTCGGCCGATTCGTACAGCTCCTCAAAGTCCTCCGTGCGCGTCTCCGCAACCATTTCGTAATCACCCATCGTAGAGTCTAGGTCCAGCTGTGCCGGGCGCGCGGGTGCAACAGCTTCAGGAGCAGCATACACTGTTTCACCGTAATCCATCGTATCAACCGCGTCTGAAGCTTCGTAGAGATGTTCCTCCGGTGGTGGATCCTCGTGCACGGGATTTGTGCGCCGATGAGGAACAGGGCTTGGTGCACCGAGCGAGATGGATCCCGGGGTAGTCGTGGTCGTTGCTGGCCCCTCACTTTCATTGGGCGCAGGTGTCACCGCCGGTGTTATCAGCTGTGCGGCGGCAGATGCAGGCCCGTTGGCAGTCTTGGCGGCCCTCTCGGCGGCCCGCTCGGCCCGGCGCCGAGCCTGTCGCTCGGCCAAGGCCTCCAAAACAGCCGCATCCCCCTCATACTCATGAAACAAGGCTTTACCTTTGGCTGCTGTGAGTGATGAGGTCGAGGATGCAGAGGATGCATCTGATGCCGCGTCGTCATGATCATCAGCCTGGGAAGTCGGCGCACCGGGCGCGTGTGCGGGACGAAAGACAGGTAGCTCATAGTCATTGCTGCCCGCATCGACGGCTGCAGGCGTTGGGGTCTCTCCGTCAGACTCTGACACTGGAATAGGCGGCGGTGTTCGGCGCCGGGGAGCTTCAGACACGACCGGGTCCGAAGGCAGGGGTGGTGGAGAGTTGGACCCTTCCGAGCCAATTGCTGCACCTTGGCCTGAAGCCCCGTTGGGGTCAACATCGACGTTGGGTACCGGCAGCGCGGGCATGGTCGTCGTCGTGTCTGTGGCGCCATCATCCGAGGCCAGGGGTGCGGTGCTGTGGGTTGCCGCCTCTTTGCGTGGGAGGTTTGGGCTGGCGGGTGCCGAGGCGTGCGGGCTGCTGGAACGGGAGCGGGGAGGCAACGGGGGCGCCAATTCAAGGCCTTTGTGGGCGGCTTCAGGCGTGGCTGCGGGTGAGCCTGGCTTAGAGGGTAGCTTGGGAAGATCGGGCAAATCAGGCAGATCGGGCAAATCATCAAGATCTTCCTCTCCTTGCTCGCTTCGGGGTGGGGGGCGGCCGTGGGGAACGGGCGAAAGTGCCATATACTCGGCATCATCGACCACGGAAGCACCGGTTCCCATCTCGACAACGTCGATGGTGGGGACAAGCAAGTTGCGAGGTTTTGATTCCGAGGCGTCTGGCATTGCGGACGCAGTAATGGTGTGACGGCGCGTGGACCCGGTGTCCCGATCGGTGCCTTCAAAGCGGCGAATATAAGTGCCCACATGGCTATGCGTGCGATCGCGCAAGGTGGCAGCTTTGGAGTCGCGCTCTGAATCGCCAGGTTGGGCCGGAAGCGGGTTTGCTTCCATGGCTGCCGCCCAGGCCGTCTTGTGCATGCGCATGACACCCGTGCCCGCAGACACGGGCACCATGTAGATGCTGTGTTCCGAGTCTGAGTCACTCATTGCACCGATTCAGATGGTAAGGGGGGAGCTTTCAACCCTGCGGCCGCTTGCACCAGGAGCAAGCGCGCGCGCGCATGCGCAGCCGCCACCACCGACCCAAGCGCGTCAAGTTGACCAGAGGCACAACGCCACCGACGGCGACCCGGGGACGGGGTGGTGGTGGGATCTCACACAGTCCGTGTCGGTTACAAATCCAGAAGGTGGGCGTGTCTCATTGCCATAGTCGCCTCGACGAGGCAGAGGACCCAGCCAACCCAACACCAAGGACGTACCGCCACTGATATCAAGCCCCGCCCGTCGCCCCGTCCGTTCCCGTCCGTCTCTGCACGTTTCAGCCTCGATCGTCAAACAAGGAGCAGCGTGAGCGGGTGCGTCCCCGTTGCCGCCGCCGCCGCCGGATGAAGAGAGAGAGAGAGAGAGAGACAACAAATTGCTTTATGTGTGAGACGCCGTGACACTCTTCATCTCTCTCTTCATCTCTCTCTCAGCGCGCGCTCTCTCTCTCTCTCTCTCTCTCTAAATCTCTCTCGATCTAAATCTCTCTAAATTAAATCTCTCTCTCTCTCTTTTGATTCAATTCTCTACATAAACCCAGTATTTTTATTCAAAATCTAACTCTTATCATGTTATGTAAACTACAATAACTATATTATTTCATACTACATAACACAGCTACGTAATTGCAGTTATTCGGCTCGACTTTTAACTCTTTATATATTATATAAACTGCAATAACCCCACTTTTTGCTGCAGGAAATCTTCAAGGCGCTCCAACTAGCTTCCGAGCGCGCACCTGTCGTCCCGTACGTCCACCTCCCGCCCCCCGGCCCTCCTCGGCATCCGTCCGGCCACTGGTCACTGGGCACTGGATGCTGGTCACTGGGCACTGGGCACTGGTGGCTGGTCGTTACAATCTGCTCTCTTTTTTTTTTCTTCTTCTTCTTGTCTGCCTTGTTTTGGTTGCTGATTTGGGTCTTTGCTTTGGAACCTCTTTCGCGAATGCCTCGTGTCCAACTTCTCACTGGCCCGACGGCTCGCTCGCTCGCCCACTTGCTCTCTTTCTCTGAATTGGCAGGCGGCAGGAGGGAAGGAGGCAACATGAAGACATTAGTATACCCCAGTCTGAGCCTGTGGGCCCTTGGGGCCGTACTGGTGGCCAGTGCTGCCACGGTCACCCAGCAAGGTCCCCTGGCATCACCGACGACCAAGTTTCAGGTCGTTGCCCCGAAAAAGTCCAACATTCACGCCAGCCCAGTGCTGGTCCAAGACGACCTCTACTTTAGCACCCTTGAACCGGGTTGTGCGCTGGTCAAATGCAATGCCTACACCGGCGAGGTCCTGTGGACATACATGCGCAACTCGTCAGCTCGCTGCGGTCTGCGAACCGTCCCCGTCTATGCCAATGGCCTCGTGCACATTGGCACTGACAACAACACCTTTGCCGCACTCGATGCTGAGACTGGACAAGTCGTGTGGTCCTACCAGGCCAGGTTCAACCTGTGCATCGACGGCAACTTCTACCACCCGTGTGAAGCCTACTCCACGGCTCTCATCGTGGATGGCCGACGCATCCAGGGTTCCGAAGATAACACCACCCGCTGTTTCGACGCCGCCACCGGCGAGCTCCTCTGGAATTTCACCGCCCCCAACATGATGAACGGCTCGCCCATTCTGGACCCCAGCGGTGGCGTCCTCATTGGCGCGGACGACGGTCATTTTTATCGCCTTGATATCGCCACTGGCGCCTACCTCGGACGCTACAACCACTGCGGTGCCATGGACACTCGCCCCGCCCTCGACATCGCCTCGGGACGCATGTATGCCGGCTGCTTTATCAAAAACGACAATCCTTCTGGTCACGACATCTCTGCTCTCGTGGCCATCGACACAGTCGCCAACAGCACCCTCTGGACTCGCACTCCAGGCGGTGTGCCCATCTACAACGACTACTATGGCGCTCTCTTCGTCGCCGGCTTTGACGGCACCGCTTATGCCGTCAACACCTCCAACAATCAAGTTCTCTGGAATGTAACTTTCCTCCCCGATACCCCCAAGCTCTTCTTTGGCCCCTTTGTCCTCGATCAGGTTCGCCACCGCCTTTACGTCGGCAACGTCAACGGCGTCGTCTACGCCCTCGATGTAAACGACGGCGCCGTCGCCTGGACATTTCGCACCCAAAACGCCATCGCCCACCAGCTCGGGGCCACCCTCTCCACCGACAACAACATTCTCTACGTTGGGTCGTATGATGGCACCCTCTATGCCATTGACCTCACTTCCGTCGCGTAAACCCCCGTGCTTTTGCAAACCCATCCGAAACTGACGATCGATTCTGCCTGATGCATAGCTATAGAGCGTATCACGATGCCCCTCGGTGGCCAATTGATTTATCTCATTTATGCATCACAACTCAATCGATTGGCACCGTCCATATTTTGCCAAGGGACACGATCGCATCACCTCGACGTGCCTCTCTCTGCCAGGCTTACAGATACAAACTGGGCGCAAATACAATGTCACGACGAATCGCCGTCACCCCCTACACACACACACACAAGCACGCACAAGCACAGGGCCGTGAACCAACTGATGCAAGAAAGTTGGCAAGACTGAGACACAAACAAACCTCGGCAAACTTGTTTTCCAGCTCCGTGTTCCCGATGGCCTTGGCTGCAGCAATCATCTGCTTCAACAGCTCTTCCAGCCGACGCATGGCACGGATGATACTACCCTCGAACATGTCCGTCTTCTCACAAATCTCGGAAAACTTGCGTCCTTGAGCCCAGTCATGCACCACCTCCAGCATTTCCACTGGGAATTGCTACAGCAGTCAATCCCATCCCCGAGGTCAGGCACATGCACTCGACACTCCAGCCTCAAAACACGTGATCCAATACCATGGATGCTTCAATGACACGTGCATGTGCACGCGCGTACCTCGGCGTAGCTCTGCATGTCCACATCCAGCTTGGTGTCAATCGACACGCGAGCAATTCGCCGTGCATTTTCCTGCAGCCCCCCGGCAAAACGGGAGCGGGTCAGTTCCGCTGCTGCAGAAGCATTTGCCAATGTTGCCCAGTGCAATGCCGTCCGGTGCAAGGCCACCCGAAGCTTACCTGTACTTGATTGAGCGTGTTGGTGAGATCCTTCTCAACTGGTGACTTTTCCTTTTCCTTCTCCTTGCTATTGGCTGTGCCGAGGATAAAGATGGATAGCAAGGCCACGCTGTGCGCCACTTTTTCATCCGAAAAATAACCAAGGCAAGGACACACAAATGATATGAGCATAGGACATGCCACATGCCCGCACGCTGCCTCGCCCACCCAAGCCTTTGCTGCCACCGATGCCAGACGCACTTGATAATTCATTGAAAATGCCATTGAACATCAGTTCTGTCAGCAAAAGCTCATCGCCCGTGCTCACTTCACAGGCCACGCGGCCCTTCAGCTCAATCACGTCGTCATTCGTCGTGAATTGCAACCTAAGAGATCACCAACATGAGATCACCAACATGAGATCAGCACCACGCCCAGGGTCACGTTGTGACTTCCCGACAGGCCCTTTCAAATTGCTGGGCCCCTTTTCCGTCGTCGATCACTGACCGGCGGAGGACGCGCTTCATGTTCTTCAGCTCATCCAGCTGCTGAATGCTGTGACTCTGCTTGAGGTCCTTCTTGAGCGAGGACACAAGCTCGCGCAGGCGCACCTTGGTCACAAACAAGGCCATCATGTCATCGCGCTTCTCACTCTCATGCAACGCATGGGCAAAAAGACTGCGCAAAATCACCATTAATGAGCCGCGATAGGGCAGGAACAAGCGATGCAACATCAGCGACACCAAGTCAGCGCAACACGCATGAACAAGAAAAAGGCACCAACCGCGTCTCCAAAGTCTGGATCTTGCCCACAAGGCCGCGCGCATAGTCGGTGGAAATTTTCATATCCTCAATCGGGTCCAACAAAGGCAACCCTATTCAAATTTGGACCAGCTGTGAGCACGACCATGTCGACAGTGTCCGCACCCCTGATCTGTGATCTCACGGCCAAATCTCGTTTGCGCTTCTTTCCCCATCCCAAACACACTGCTTTCCCCAAAACCGCAAGAACGCACCTTCCGGGAAGCGTCGAATGGCCTCTTGCAAAGCGTTGAATGCTGCGCGGCGTTTATCAGCACCAGACAAATCCTTGGGCAAGAAGAGGCGCACCTAGAGAGCCATGATAGAGCAAGAATTGGCTTTAAACCTGGCGCGCGACGCAACGCGACAAATATCCGCCAATGCTAATAGGACGGAGGCAAGCAACAAACCTTTGATATCTGTGACAGCACTGGCAGCAACACGGGCGTCACCTTGTACTCGCCCTTGTCGGTGGGCGTCGAAATGGGGCGTGGCTTCTTGTTCTGCGATTACAATCCACATGTATTGGCATAGGGTCAGTAGGCACTTGGCTCGACATCTTGTTCCAAATGGCAGTCAAGTGCAAGCCAATGACATACGCCGGCATCCGAGGCCACGTGTAAAAGCGTGGTTACAACAATCTGCTTCTCCTCTGCTTGATTCTTGCCGTTACGCTTGCTTTTCACCGCACGCTCCTTAAAGTCCACCACAATGCCCCAGCCAAAGTTTTGCTCGCCGTCGCGCACCTCGACCACACGACCGGGCTGTAAGAAAGGAACAATGGTCTGTGGCTCCGTAATGAGAGTCCGCAGCTCCTCGCCGAATGACTCGAGCTGCTTGCGAATGTTGTAGTATTCCTGCCAAAAGGGTCACCACCCCATCAGGTCCCGTAAACACGGCGAGGCCAGGCCCTAGGGACCCAGTTTCATAGAAAAGGTACGCCGCGTTCTGCACCAACCTCGACCTTTGCTTCGTCCTCAATGACAATCTCATCGTGTTGCCGCTGGCGCTCGGCAATTTTAGCCTCGAGGCCCGGAATGGCTGCACGACACACACCCAACACCATAAATCAGAATCACAGTGAAGCAAGAAGAAGTCAGGACTACAGCGGCCGTGCTCGAGCTTGGGAGAGACGAAGCGAGAGGCGCGATTTACAGTCCCCAGAGGCTGACCTTGAGAATTCTGGAATTGGCGGAACGAACGCTGCAACATGTACTCTGGATTGACCTCCTCGACACGCAAAAGGTTGAGCACCATGTTGTACGTGAGGTGAAAGGCCGAGTTGAGTTGATCTGCCTGCCCCTGCAGCATCTGCTTGGCAAAGGTTGGCTGCAGAATTTGAATAAGAAAAACAAGGAAAAAAGGGGGTCGGTTGGTCAGTGAGTCATTCCACGAGCTGTAGATTCGGGTTGAGCAGCATCATGAAACATAGTTGCCGGCACGACATGACACGACAGCGGTCCAGGTCTGCCATAATGGTCTGAAGCTGAATCCTACCTCTACTTTTTCGTCCATCATCAGGATCACAATGCCACGATCATCCAGACCACGACGGCCGGCACGACCAGACATCTACACGATGGTTCAGAACAGCCACATTTGTTGACAAAAAAAAAAGATAGAAAGTAAGTGTCTCGGGTATTCGAAATCATGATCGGTGGCGTCTGCTCGCGAGCAACAAGGTATTTGATCCTAGGATGTCACCTGAATGTATTCGCCCGAAGTGAGCCAGCGATGTTCAGTGCCGTCGTATTTGCGAGCGTTGGTGAAAACGACGGTGCGGGCAGGCATGTTCAGGCCCATGGCAAAGGTCTCGGTCGCAAAAAGAACTTTGAGCAGGCCCTCGCCAAAGAGAATCTCAATGACCTCTTTGATCAGGGGCAAAAGTCCACCATGGTGAATACCAATGCCCTTGAGCAGCAAAGGCAAGACTTGGCTGACCTATGCAAGCGGAAAAGCGCCAGAGTATTCGTGATTATTGCCAGCAAGAAAGAGACCAGGTAGATAAGAGCGAATTTTCACGTGCACGGCGAGTCCCAGCGCGCACCTGTGGCAGCTGCTTGTCATCCTCGCTCAAGATATCAATGGCATTTTTGAAAATCATTTCGATCTGCTGCTTCTCTTCCGCTGTTGGATGCACCACACCATACACAAGGTCAGGGCAATCTGGACCCGATAGCCAACGCAAAGGTTTACTTTTTCAAGCGAAAGTCTTAACACGTACAGGTTGTGAAATCCTCCAGGGAACATTGCATGGCGTAAGTCTCGCAGTCACGCTTGCTGAAGGAGAAGACAATGCAAGGCTGATAGCCTCGCTTCATGATCATGCGCACCATAGAGCGCATGGGTGATTTGCCTGTAGTCAAGATGACCGAACAGATGAGCGCAACCCAGTTGATCATAACCCCCTCCATCGCGCACGCACGCACGCACGCACACACACACACACACACACACACACACAACACACAGCAATACACTGACCTTTTTGGTGCTTTGAGCGCTGCTTGTTGGCCGCACCCCCTTCTGATAGGCTCATCATGGCCTTCATAAAGCTATCTTCGCGGAATGCACCTATGGGATGTGCCGTTGAGAATGGTCAGACGGGCGTGTGTGCACACACGAGTGATCTATTTCGCTGAAGCATGACCCAAAGATCTTGCCATACCGGTTTCATCGACAACCAAGTGGAGGCCATCGCCACCCTGAGGGTACAGGTAGTGCTGCAGAGGGGTGGGGCGGTAGTTGGTATACACCACATGGCACGGCTGCAACGACGCGAAACAGATGGGATGAGTAAAACCAGACCGTGCAGTAGCTGTAGGCAGAGGCTTCTCCGCAGAAGCACGAATAAAACAGGAGAATCAGTCGTGGACTCTGACCTGCTGGTGCACAGCACAGATCCACTGCGCAAATTGAAGGGCGTTGGGAATGGTGGCGGAGAGGAAGACGTAGTGGACGTTGTCAGGTAAGAGAATGATGGTACCGCGCTCCTGGTCACGCATGTAGTGAATCTCATCAAAGACAACCAGCCGACTTCACGCATAATCTAGAAGTGGTGGCAACAAACAGTGATATGAGGGGAAGGAAAGGGGGGTGCAAGGCAAAGCGAAGGCGCGTGGGATACCAACCTCAGAGCCGCGGTAAAGCATGGAGCGGAGAATCTCTGTTGTCATGACGAGGCACGACGCCGTCGGGTTGATGGTGGTATCGCCTGTTTGCAATGATTGTGCATGTTTCAGCGCACACAGAAATGAGTGCCGCAGAGGTGCGTCCGTGTGATGTGTGCGGGACATATGGTCCGCTGACGATGATGACGAGTGCGGCCAGGACAATTTCCCACCTGTCATGAGCCCGACATCACCAAACTCTTCGGCGAGCTCGCGGTATTTCTGGTTACTGAGGGCTTTGATTGGACTGGTATAGATGACGCGTTGGCCCTCGCGCAGCGAGAGGGCGATGGCGTATTCAGCAACAACTGTTTTACCAGCCGAAGTGTGCGCCGACACAAGAACGCTCTGCGCATGCACATTGGATGTTCGGCGCATATGAATGAGTGAGGCGAGCGCAAACGGACACGATTTCTGAAGCGGCATGCAAAACCCAACTGGCCGTCGCACTAACCTCACTGCGTTCGATGCAACGAATGGCCTCCCGCTGGAAAGGATCCAGAGTGAACGGGTACTCTTTAGCCATTTGCTTGGGAAGTGGCGTGTCCTTCAAGGGGATGTAGTTGTAGCCCTGAGGCAGGGCAACTTCATGGGTGCAAGCCTTGGCTCCGGTAGCGATGATGTTGCGCGAGCCCTCGGCCATGGGAGTAAAATCCATCTTGGCTTGAGGTGCGGCTGTGCGGGATGGTGAATTGGAATGAAATGAGAGGTTGATGGCTCAAACAAGGCCACAGATTGACCATGAAATGGAACACGGGCTTACCAAGTGCCTGTTGACGCAGCTTGTTCTGTTTCTGTCGCTCAGCGCGAGCCTGTAGCACAAGCATCATCAGTGAGCGCGACACCAACGAGCAGCGCGGGGAGCGTGGGTAGGCAAGCACAAGAAAGCAAGACAATGGAAACTCCGTCCAGCCACGTGAAGGGCAGCTAGACCAAGGCGTGCCACAAGAGCTACGAGGCTCGTAGACTTATCGCGAGGTACAACTGAGGAGCGGGCTGGAACGAGATTACGCACGGCGGCTTCGGCCTCGAGAGCTCGGAGAGCACCATTGGGCTGGGCAGTTTTGGGTGTGGTCTGAGCTGGCGCGAGCTCGGGCAGGGGTGCGCTGGCGCTGGGTAGGGCAGGAATGGCACGCAGGCCAGCGGCATCTTGTTGCGGCTTTGTACGCTTGGGCTGGGGCTCGGGAGTGGGAGCCGCTTCCGAGGCTGGCGCTGAGTTTGAGCCCGAGGCTGGGGCTGGCGTGCGAGGGGTCTCGGTTGTGGATGACGCCTGGGCATCAAAGATGCCAAACATGTCGTCCAAATCCATGGCACCGGGTCGATGTTGTGGCACGTCACAACAAGGGGAAAAGCCCGAGGTCCAACAGAACTGAAGACCGCCTAGACACGATTCATAAGACGCGATGCTGAGCGACGTCGAGGTCCACACACGCTCTCGTATTCACATAAAAAAAGAGACGCACCAACAAACGTCAACGGCAGTGATCTTGGCAGCAGCAGCAGCAGCAGCAGCAGTAGCAGCAGTCGCAGCAGTCGCAGCAGTCGCAGCAGTCGCAGCAGTCGCAGCAGTGAGCAACCAGTGACCAAGGGGGGGCCCGAGCCCAAAGAAGACAGCAGAGCAAACAGCAGCAGCAGAGACGGCGCAGCGTCGGCCTCGTGGAACTGCTCTCTCTCTCTCTCTCTCTCTCTCTCTCTCTCTCTCTCTCTCTCTCTCTCTCTCTCTCTCTCTCTCTCTCTCTCTGTGAGCGCGTGTGCGGTAGTGTGACCTTTTATCACACTTGAGATGATGATTTCAAGAGTTGCTGGATGGAGCAGTGAAA
>NW_001865055.1:279198-333986 GCF_000002865.3 Monosiga brevicollis MX1
ATGACTGGAGGCCTCACAATAAAAAGTATTTCCTCACTTTTAATGGAATCTCTCTCTTTCTCGAACCAATTCTTTCTCTCTCTGTCTCTCTCTCTCTTTCTGTCTCTCTGTCTCTCTCTCTCTCTGTCTCTCTCAAACTCTCTCAAACTCTCTCTCAAACTCTCTCTCTCAAACTCTCTCAAACTCTCTCTCTCAAACTCTCTCTGTCTCTGTCTCTGTCTCTGTCTCTGTCTCTGTCTCTCTCTCTCTCTCTGTCTCTCTCTCTCTCTCTCTGTCTCTCTCTCTCTCTCTCTCTCTCTTAATCTCTCTCTCTCAACCGACCAAACCAATTAATCTCTCTCTCTCTCTCTCTCTCTCTCTCTCTCTCTCTCTCTCTCTCTCTCTCTCTCTCTCACACACACATTCGCATTCGCATTCTCTCCGTCTGCAAAAGGGCAGCGACGTTGACGGCGCGTCTCAGAGGCAGTCGAGGCATCGGGCGTAGATCCGGCTGAGACAGCAATAGTCTTGGTAACACGCTTGTTGGAGGTCTTGTTGAGCCAGCTTTGATACAAGCGAGGCTCATAAGATTCCGACAGCAGGCAGGCAACGGGCGGCGCTCCCTCCCATCCGTCACCTCCCTCCTCTCCGACTTGAACTTTACGCCACGGTCACGCATTGACACCATGTCGGCCGATGTGCGTTGATTGCCCGAGCCCCTGTGCTTCTTGCTCGCCGCCAGCATTCGTGTGGTTCTTTCACCTTCGCTCCTGCTCTTCGTGTCTTGCAGTTGCCCCCGGGTTATGACATCAGCCTGGACGTCTCCCAGTTTATGCGGGTAAAACTTTGTGCCCCAGCTCCTCTCTTGTCGTGCACCTTCCGGCTTCCAAAACTTGACCAGAGCCTTTGCTGACCCTCGAACGTTGCCTGTTCTCACGGCCTGATATTTTTTTGCGTGGCAGGATCAAAACTCGAGTGCCATGTCTTCGGTACGTTTTAACCGTGCCGACCTATTCGCATGTGCCGCGGAACGAATCGAGAGCCCGGCCAGCCGGTGCACTTGCCCATGCTCACCGCCTCCTTTCCTTGCGCCGTGTGTCCTAGGGTTGGTCCTTCCCATCTTGACTGATTTTCTGTTGTTATTGTTCTTGTTTTGGCTCTGCATCGGCTGCATTATTTATTGTGTTGAAGCTGCAGCATCCTTGTGTACCAGCCATTGAACTTCTCCTCATCAGCACCATCATCTCGTCCTTCCCTTCTTCTTCTTTCTCTTCCTCCTTCTCCTCCTCCTCCTCCTGCGTTCTCCTCCTCCTCCTCGTCCCTGCGCTTTTTGCCCTTTTAAACCTTTTAGGTGACACTGCACACAGCAGCAGTGACACCGCTGCTCCGACGGCTGTACCCAAGGAAGGAGCTGCTGCCAACTCAAACGACGGCTCGGCGGTGTGTCCTTTTGAATGAATAAGAGCTGGTGGCCTACACTCTGACAATAGACGGTGCCCAGTGCCCAGTGCCCAGTGCCCAAGCCAAAGCTGCATCAGCTCTGCCTACTCACGAGATGGCGGCTGCCTTGCACTGGATCACAGCAAATTCAATCCTTGTTTGGCATGATCGCCGGTGATGGGCGTGGTGCCAATTTGGCCCCCCATGCGTCCAACCAGAAGCATTCCACCAGCAAGCTGCCTGAGGATGCCGCTACCAAGGCTGCAGCCGCTGGTATTCGAACAGAAGTATGTCATCGTGCTTGTTCCCACCGTTATTTCATTTCTTTTTTTCTTTTTTTTTTCTGCCCTCCAGACATGAGCAACAAACAGGCTCCCTTGATTTCTATGGCCACACAACCTCATGTTTTATGTTTGCAACCGATGCCCCCACGGTAGCGAGTTACGATTGCTTCCCACAACGGCGCACCTGTGGTGGCAGTAGCCACGGCGGAGATGCGACAACATCTCGAGTTTGAACCCGAAGATATGCTAGTGGAGGATCTGCGACAAGAGTGCCGTGGGCGCAAGCTGGCAACTAGTGGACCGAAGAACGTGCTGGTGCGCCGCTTGCGTGCAGCCGTGACCCAGGACCCAAGCCTGCCACGCCATCGCATGTCTGATGATAACAAGAAGGCCAAGCGCAATCTGAACAAGCGTGAGCCCCAACGCGATGAGTTTGATACCGAAGACGAGTACCAGGATGCTTGGCAACGATGGCGTGCCATTCGTGACCACAATAACGAATCTGTGAAACGCTCTCGTGAAAACGCCCGGCATCGGAAGCATCAGCACGAGGCTGCCTGTCGGGAGCGCGAACGCGAAAACTCGCAGCTTGCCACGGTGGGTCAAGCCCGTGCCCACTTGTGGACCGCCGAAGAGGTCCCCTTGTGTGAAATCATAGCGTGTACAGTAATTTTGGTTCTGTTTGTAATTCTCGTCCCATCAATCACCGGATGCCTCGGCTCCGTCAAGCTGCGCCCTGGCCGTCTCATTGCCACCCACTTGTGGCTCTTGTCTGTTTCGGTGTTGTGCATGTCCTCTAGGAGGTGGACCGTCTCAAAGACCAGGTGGTTCTGTTGACCAAGGTGCTGAAGACACCCGAAGCCTTGAGCATGACCGACCGCGAACAAATTGGCGCGCTCATGTCAGGGCTGGGCCCCTACCCCGGAGAAGGCCTGACTTCCACGGCCGGTTCCAGCAACCCAAATGCCAGTGTCATGTCAGGCGCGGCACTGGCCAGTCAAGGCTTCCTGCAGTCCATTGCCGGTCGGGGTGAGCCCACATCCAAGCGCGAGGCAAGGTGAGGTCGCTGAGGCTGTCACTTGTTTTTCCCCATGTTTGAGGCGCAGGAGGGGCACGTTGTTCCGCTCCCGGCTGTCCGCAGGGCTTGTTGTTGCCTCAATGTGCGTGAGCGTGTGCGTGCAAATGTGTGTGCGGTTCCTGCGATGTGTTTTTGCAATCGATATTCTTTATTCTATCCTTTCCACAGAAACAGCAACCATGAGTGCAGATGTACCTTCTCCCACCTTGTCACACAACACGAAGGCTCGAAGGATTACGCCAGTTCGCCCCGTAGAGTGATCGAATGCAATGATTATGGTGTTGTCTCATAGCAAAACCTTCCCAACCTGACATTGCTCGTCCCCGACGGATCAATCCGTCTCCGGCCCATGTAGTCTTCCAAGCGCCCCTCATTATTCCCAAAGTGAACCTCGGAGCGATGCCGAAGCTCGCTGGTTGCAATACGGGATCCATGTATTCTTCGAATTGACATGACACCCTTGTGAAGTCTGTCTGAAGTTCTAATATGTATTCCTGTTAGCGTCAAATCCGTGCTGGAGCCTGACAATTCCCTAAGCTCACATCATGAGCAATTGTTTTTTCTCACGTTTCACCAAAGGCTTGAGTTTCAGATACTGCTTCGATTCATCTCTGTTTTGCCGAATAAAACACGAAATTCCTTTGAGCAGGCAGTCTCATTGCCATCCTGCCCTGTCCTACGCGTTACCCTTCGCGCCTGCCCAGCATCAAGCATGTGTTGTTCCAAAAAAAAAAAAAAAAAACACAAAAATTCCTTTGAAATTGGGAAAATGCGCATTTTCGTTTGCATGCAAATTTTGTCTGACATTACAGCTCTGCGTGCGGAGAGAGAGAGAGAGAGAGAGAGAGAGAGAGAGGCTCCACCTCAGCATTCGCATAAAGACGTTCAGTGAAGGGTTTGACGCGACTCTCTGGATGACTGGTAAATAGAAAGGGCGAAGAGGGGTTGTTGACATCACTTTGAAACAAGTCTCTGCCCCCTGCCGCACGTTCCTCGGCTCGGTACGTTCGTGCACTGCGGCGCGGATGTGTGTGTGTGGGCTCGCTCGCTCGCTCGGCTCGGCTAGGGGTTTGAGCTCGGGATTTGGCTTTGGGCAAACGATGGCCTTTGGCAAGGCATGGGCTCAGGGTGGTTGAGTGATGGATTCTAAGTGGGGGGAGGGAGGAGAATGCATCCATGATGTTTGCTGATGGGTGGCACTGCTGACAGCCGATCGAGCTGCTCACTGCCTCGTTCTTTTCTCGCGTTTCCCGTCTGTGACCCTGGATCCGATATTGGTTGTGAACGTAGGGCCCGAAGCACCGTACGCACCCGGTGCTTGCTGACAGACGTAAAAGGCTGTTGCGGGAAGCCCTCGTGCCCTCGAGTGTGACAGGCCTGGTGCCAGCAGCAAGCATGGCCACGCCCTCATCGCCTGGCGCTGGGGCGCCAGGGCAAACACGCTCTCGGTCCCGCTTTCTTCGCGGTCTTTCTCTCAAAGAAGATGAACCCCCGTCTTACATGGGTACTCCTGGTTCGTTTCTTTTGACCCCTCTTCCTTTTAGTCCCCGTGCTGCCTCCAACCAACGCGCTCTTGCTTTTGCTTTTGCACGCGATCTGCCATGCGCGGGGGAGCACCACCACTCGGATCACCGGCACATCACATTCAATATCAACCGTCTGTTCGCATGCTGGTCCAGGTGCGCGCGACACGGCTGATGGCTGGACGACTCTGAAGGAATCAACGCTGCGCGTGATCCATGGCCGACGCAAGCGACAGGTCTGTGAAAGCAGCGCCTGCCACTCCTGCCAAGCTTCAATTCCCATCCAGACAACCTTTTTGCTTGGTAGTGACGGCCCGCTTCATCTTCACGCCGCAATTGCCGTTCAACCCCCACTCCATCCCCCCTCTATCACTCGTTAGGAACTTTGGTTTGTCCTTCGCAAGGACACCTTTCTTCGGCGCGACGGCATGCATACCGTGCGCCTCGACATTTACTCGGGCAAAACCAGACGCGAATCTATTCTCTTGGACGTCAGTTTAGCTCCTGCCTTCTCTTTCCCACGGTGCCCCCTGACGAGATGAGCCCTGGCCTAACAACGTGTGGCCCACTTTGCATCATCAAGCAGAATAGCCGGGTCGTTCCGCTGACCAACCCCCCCGGCGCATTTATGATCTCATTGGCTGACAAGCGGGTCATCACACTGCAACCCCTTTCAGGTGACTCTAGCTCGCATCTCCTGCTTAGCCTGGCACCCAGTCTATGCCTCACGTTTTGTGCTTGCACCTTTGCAGAGGATCCATCTGATGGCGCCGATTGGGTGGGCGCTCTACAGCTGGCCATTACGCTGCCCAACGTGAACCGCCGCCGCGTAGAGTCAATCAGCCAAAAAGCAAAAAATTCCATGCGCATCCTCAAGCGACACAACACTGATCGGCTCAATGCGCAAGCCGTACGTGGCTCTACCTATCTCATGTGGACCCATCGTCCCCACAATTTTCAGCCCCAGTCTGACCTCAGCTGCCGTTCCTGGTATTTGATAAATAATTTGTAGGCCTCAACTCTTTCAAATGTGCAAGAGGACGAGCCGTCCATCCTGGGCGCGGCGTTGGCCTCAACCAACCTTGCCGACTCCGCATCTAGCCCAGACGTTCCTCAGCCATCCAATGATGCTGAAACGGCACACACAAATGAACCTGTCGGCGCAGACGACTCTGCTCTCAGCGATGGCGCCGAGAATGACGCAGAGGCTCTTGCAGGCAATCCAGTGGAGCTGAATGAAGAAACTATGGATCAACTTGATCTCTTTGGAGGCGAGCAGGATGATCTCAACGTTCTCGATCTGAGTCAATCTGCATTTCAGCACTGCTCGCCAACGATGCGAGAGTCTTATGTCACTTGCCTCATCTCTCGCCTCGATGATATGGAGCAGCAGTACAAAAGTATGTCTCTCAGGTGTCCCTACCCTCCTTCTTTCTCTTGCCTTGTCCGTCCAGAGCTTTTGTGTCACAGCGGCTGGCTCTGCCCATTCCTCATCTGCACTGTTTGTATGTTTGCTTGATTAGCGCGCTTTGATCGTCAGCTGAGCCGGCTGCGCGAGTCTCCTGACGTGCAAGCTCTGCGGGATCGCTTGGCACTGGGCTACCTACTGCCCACAGACAACACCTACCGCGATCAAATCCATCTCTTTCTCAGCTCAACCTTTATGGTAGGGACCGCCCCGTTCTGACTCACCTTGCCACTTCGCGGGACTCGTCGTTGCTTACGCTTCCGCTTTGCGCAACACGCTTCAGGACTCTAGCCTTGAACGCGAGTTCTTGCTTCTGCACGTCTTTCCACGCCTCAAGGTTTTCCTCCGTCAGCATAGCCTCAATCTCAATCCCGTGGACCTGTATGTATCCACAACTCGCCACCGCCCGAACGTCACAGCCATCTCCTTTGCACAAGTCTGCATTTCGAAAAGCGCAACACCTTCTCAATCACGCATACCACTTTTGCTAGGCGCTGGGGTGCTGGCGAATTTATGCCTGATTTCGACACGGTCAACGTCTGCCTGGATCAACTTGAGGTAGGCTTGTTTCAGACCACCCCTAACCCACTCCCAATTCTCAACAGGCCCTTGCCATCGATACACACTCGATCTGTACCCTTTTATTACCCTTATCCTGCTCGCATGTGCAGGAGTGCCTGGAGCGCTCGCTAGGTCCGGCCATGGTTTTCCTGCGCACACAGCGCCGCGGTTGGAACCCCTTGCCCTCACGGATCAGTGAAGGCGATATGCAAGACCTGCTATCTAAGGCTACTCAGTCCGAGGCTGAGATTCTCACGCACCTGTATCGGCAAGACGCCAACGCGATGCAACACCCCAGCGATTACATCGGCAGCCCGCTTGCGGCGGACGAACAATGGGACGTGGTCATGGCTCAGTTGCAAAGCGTGCGCTCCATCCTTCTCGCGCATCGCCCCGACCTGCTGCAAGCCACCCTGACACAAATGGAGCTTCAAGCAGCCTTGGCGACCGCACGCCGTTCGGAGGTGCAAATTTTGGCTTACCGTCGAGAGCTGTCCGTGAGCCTTTATGCTCAGGCCCTTTCAGCGCCGTTCACCGATTCCCAGGAATGGGAACCCCTCCTGGAGGCCGGCGCCAAGGATCCCATCAACACCATCGACCAGCTATTGGAAGAGCATGGGCTGACGAGCAAAACCTACCTTGTCAACGGTGATCGACTTGCAGAATCGGCCGTCTATGTCGACTATGCCACAGAAATGGCGCTCGATGTGGCGCGCGACTGCTTGCGGCGCATCGGTAGCGTTTTTGTGGACGTACCCGTTCTTGCCCTACCCTTGTGGGCCCGTGAGTGCTACCAGCACCTTCAATACGCTCGACAGGTTGCTAATGCTAGTTGCGTTCAGGCGCCCATCGTGCAGCGCATGCATGATTACATCAATCGTCGCAACTCGTTTCGTCCCTTTGTCATCCTGGGCGACTCTGGGAGTGGCTGTCGCGAAGCCGTGGCTCAATTTGTGACCCAGATTGTTGAAGCAGGCAACGAGAGTGACAGCGTCATGCTGGTTCGCTTCGCAGGCCTCACCTCAATCGCCGATAGTGTGACCCAGACGCTACGCTCGCTCTTAGAGCAGGCTGCCGCTGCGCTGGGTGCCCTCGATACGGACGAGTTTCAGAACATGGCCTCCATGGCGGTGGCTGAATGCTTCCTGCGCCGCCTCACTGCAGCATGCACCCTGAAGCGACCCGTTGTGGTGGTGCTTGAGGACGTTGACCAATTTGTTGATGAGCCCTTCAAGGAGGAGGAGCGAGCCGGCTTATCCTCTTGGCTCTCTGCTCAAGTGCCTCCAGGTATCAAAATCATTTTGACGGCCAAGCCCAACGGCCCCGCGCATCGCCAACTGGCCACCTTCTTGAAGGATTCAGACTTTTCTTCAATGGATACGTTGTCCCTCGACGAGGCACAACGCCTCCTCAGCCACTCCCTGGCCCGTTCACATCGCACCGTGACCGCAGAGCAGCAGACAGCCCTGTCCAACGCACTTGAAGCCGCTACCCATCGCGATCCCCTCTTTGTGACCATGCTTGCCGATACGGTGCGCACTGGCTCTGCCCACATTCGTTCCAACAGTGCTTTAGTGTGCCGTTGCAGGACCGTCCCCTCCCTTAATCTTACACTTGGCCTTCCTTGGTGCCCAACCATCATGTAGGCATCCAAGTGGCCCTCATTTGCTCCTGTCGCCAACCCTTTACCTGTATCGACCCACGGTCTTTGCAACCTATTCTTTGACAAGCTAGAATCTCTTCACGGCCAGGCTCTCATTGCAAATCTTTTTGGGTCAGTTTGTCGATGAACCGAGCGTTTTGGCCAATCGTCGTCGCCTGCCTTCTTTTCCTTCTTCTGCTTCTTCTTCTTCTTTTTTTTTCCGTGTCCTTGATGGTGGTCTGCTCTCAACACGGCGACAGATGCATGTGCGCAAGCCGTTCTGGCTTGAACGCCGAGGAGCTCGGTCTCATTCTGATCAACAACGAGACTGTGCGCACCCAGCTATTTCGCCGGCAAGAGTTTCCTGGTTCGTGCGCAACCTACCTGAAAACTTCTTCTTTTTTTTCACTGTTTCTTTGCAGTCGCCATCACTCACGGAAACACGCATCCCCCCCACAACCGTTTCTCCTTTTCCTTTCCAGGCAAGCAATTTCCTCTTCACGTGCTAAGAGCCATTCAGAGCGCGCTCAAGCACAATCTGCACGCATCGACGGATGGCGTGTGGCGCTTTACTTATTCACAATTTCACGAAGCGGCCATTGCTCGATATGGCCAGGACCTGCCAGCGCTTCAGCGACACATGGCTATTGTATTGCGCGATCATCTGTTGAAGCAAATTGCCATATCAGAGAAAGTGTACGTCGGTTTGTTTGCTGGGATGTCTGTTCACCTGACTCGGACTGACTATCTCAATCCCGTTTTATTGCTGATTCGGTTACAGATCTGCCTTTGATCGCCTCATCTTGGAAGTGCCGTGGCTTATGGCCCAGTCCGAACTCAAGGACGAGCTTTTTGCCTTGCTACTTGAGCCGCCGATTTTTCGCGCATTGATTCAGTGGCACTCCAACAGCACCAATCACCAGATCGTGCACTACTGGGAGGCCTGCGGTCGTGCTGAGCACGAGCTTGTGGAGGCTTACATTGCCGCGGCGGAGGGCGCAGTGAGTTGTTGAGCTTCTTTGCACTGGTTTCATCTTTGCCATGTTTTGCATCCTTTCTCACCGAAAGGCTCGTTCAGGTACGCGAGGACCTCTTTTATGCCGTACTGGGCCGAGATCTCGTTGTCTTCCTCGAGCTGCAGGGGGATCGCAAACGTGCCGTCGAAACTTCGGTACGTAATTCAGGCTAGGCTGGCACACGCAGGGAATGCCAGCAGGGTTACCAACGCAAACAGAGGGTCAAGCGTACTCTCTCCAAAATCAAGCCTTGCCTCATCCTTCCATGGGGTCCCGGGTGTGACGGGGGCTCTGTAGACACGAGTGCTGCCCATTATCCGCGCAGCTGTGCAAGAATCCAAACCGTTGGCCGAGGCTTATAATGCCTACGGTAGGTCGCTGTGCTGTTTGCTGTGTCGCTCGTCGCCAACCCGCACTCTGACTAGTCCCTTGCCGTCTTGGTGCTCTGCAGGCCGTGCCCTGCTCAAGCATGGCCAATGGGATGTGGCCATTGATCAGTTTGAAAATGCTCTCGAAGTTTTGCGCAAGATTCAGCCGTTCGATGAGCGAAGTTCGATTTTGTGCAATGCGCTCGCTTTCCGACGATGCTTTGTGCACGCACACTTACCCTCCGGGCCCATGTTTTGCAGCCTATAGCTTTGTGCTTAACAACCTGGGGGTAGCATACAAGCGCTGCGGGCGCTTTCGTGCTGCCATCGAGACTTTGTCCGAGGCCAAGACCATCTCTGAGGTGCGTTGTGAAAGTGTGATCTTTAGACAGGCTTGCCGGTGGGCAAACGCACTTGTGTCACGATTCTGCTCGGTTTGTCAACGACTCACCATGGGCTGCTTGTGCTTGCAGAGTCAAGACAGCTCCGAGGCCAATTTGGATTTGGCTACCCAACTCCTCAACATCGGGCTGTTGCACGGCCATCTGGGTGAATATGAGGACGCTGTGGCCACCATTTCGCGCTGCGCTGAAATATTCAAGCGTTACAAGGGTGCGTGTTGCAGCCATGGGGGCCAGCTGAAGAAAAGTAAAAGGATACTCAGCCCCGAATACAAACATATGAGACCAAAGTGTGCGCTTCTAATTTGTGGCACGCCTGTTAGGCGAGAGCGTGGCCTACTCCAACACCATGTTCAACCTAGGCGTCTTTCATTCGGCTGCCAACAATTATGCCGCGGCCTTGCCCGCCTTCACAACGTCGTGGCAAATTCGCTGCAAATTGCTTGGCCCGACACATATCATGGCCACCCGCAGCCGCACCTCGCAGATTGGTGTGCTTGTTCATCTGGGCCAACACGAAGAGGTGCGCTTGGAGGCCGCCCCACACATATTTTTGTGCCTCTTGCACTAGCGCCATTCCCCCATCCCCCCTCTTTTTTGCGAGGGGCACGATTGTTGATTTTGTCGACGATTTTGCCATTCGTGCCTGGGTGCTGCTTAGGCATACGCCATGGCTCTGGATTTGTGGCCCGTGGCTGGCCGACAAGATCTCTCTGATCGCAGCATCGCATACGACACGGCTGTGCTGTGTGCCAATGCCGCTATTGCAGCGCACCATGTGAATCAACCTCAGAGGGTACGGCATGACTCATGGTTCATCTGCTTGCTTTGCCGAGTAAGCTGCGAACCCGTGGACTTCTCACGTCTTCCCTTCCCTTTGCTTTGCCTTTTTAAAACCTTGGTTGTGCAGCGCGACGAGTGGCGTTTGCGTGCGGAGCAAATTTACAAGGATATCCCCGAGAATGAAATTAGCCTGCGCTACATGCGAGCGCAGTTGGCGCAAAACCGTACGTTCCTGCAACCCTAGGTAGTAATGTCCAAGATGCGCACCTGGCTGACTTTGTAATGCTGCTCCAGTGGCTGACACCTTTTTTGAGCTGGGACAATTCAAGCTGGCTATTGATTTTCTCGTCAATGCCCGTCAACTGTTTGTTGAGGTATGCTTGTTATCCCACGTGGGATGTTCGTAAGGCGCGCTCCTTGCGCTGGCCCGTGTTTTGCTCATGTCGGGACTTGTGGGGGCGTGGTATGTCTTCAGCATCTGCCCGCTGGGCATCCGCGACCAGAGCGTTGCACTGCGCTCATTCAGAAGGTACGTGTCACTGCGTGACATTTGTTTTGAGAGCAGACCGCATCGCCCTGCACACTCCTGATGAAATACCTGTGGCCGCACCGCACAGTATGAGGCAGCTATGGCTGAAGCGCGCAAGGCTGCGGAGGCTACACCGGTGGTTCCAGCGAAGCCCGTGTCTGATGCTTCCGAGGCATAACCATGGCGCTTAGGCGCTGGTGCGAGATGTAGCTCTAGATTATCACGTGCGAAGCTAAATTGCGTACAAAGTTTTGCATCTAGCAGAGTCGGCTTGGATGCGATCGGCTGGTTGCAGCTGTAGCTTTGGGCGCAGGAGGCCACTAATGAACAAAAATCGACCTGTTGTTGAAATGGCGTTCCTATGGCTCGTCATGAAGCCTGGTTCACGTTTGGTTCAGGTCTTGTTATTATTTGAAGCGATAAAGCAGACAGACGTTTTGCTCGATTGTTAGATGGGCACTGCAATGCACTTTGGCGTCTACCGAAGCTGCTGTTTTACAAAGTTTAGCGCGTTGGCACAATTGGGCTTGCCTGGGGCGAGCTGCAACATGAAGCGTTGGGTTAAACAGTGTGAGGAGTGCGCTGTGGTTGCCATTCATCTAGCGCGAGGGTGCGCCTTTGCACAGACCTTGAGGCACCGTTCCAGGAAAGGCACGGCCTCGGCGTATCGACCCAGGTTCTTAAGACCCGTGCCAATGTTGAGATTGAGAATGGTTGGGTCCTGACCCAAAATGGGCCGCCTACAAGTTGACCGAGCGTTGCGAGGCAGCAGCCATGTTAGAGGCACTGCGTAGTGGCCCAGCTGCACGAGGACGCGCGCTTCAGTTGGTGACATACTGGTTCCAAGCGTCCAATCCGGCCTTCCAGATTTCCACTGCCTCCTCTAGCTTGCCTTGATTAGCAAGCAAAACGCCTAGATTGATGTAGGCAGAACCTGGGCAAGAGAAGCGACGGCGTTCATGTTCGTTAACAATACATCAACATGGGGCGGGTCGGTCTGCACAGAAGAAGGAGAATGTGTCGAGAACGCGGGCTTGGGTCGCGCGGCGGGACAGATGGCTGACCAACCATAGTACTTATACTGGCGAATGGCGACGCGATAGTGGTATTCCCGATCTGCGTCACGACCCTGCAAGCTACGCGCGTAGTTGTGGTGCAGTTTGGCGTTGTTGGGCAACACCTGTCCAGCCGAAATCGTGCCATCATCGATGAGTTGACAGATGGGTTCACTCTCCAAACGGCATTGCCACCATTGGAGGCAAGACGGAGAGGCAAAGGGAAGAAAGAAAGACAGAAGAAAGATTATAGCAAATGGACATTGGGCAGAGGCTCAAACGCACGGCGAGGCCAGTCTTGTAGAGCGACTCTTCGCTCTCCCAATCGACATTGCGGAGGCAGGTGCGGACTCCAAACAGGACGAGTAGAATCAAGGCCAAAGCCACCAGCACACGGCTATACAAAGAGACAGCAAGAAAAATGCATCGACGCGGGTCAGAGGTGAGATCAAGACTTTGGGGCACATCTCCAGTGTCAAGGAGGAAGACACGCACCGGCCATGGGTGCCAGCCTCGGCAAAAAGAGCAAAGAAAATGCCAGCAGCGGCCAAGCAATATCCGATACTAGGCAGATAGAGGATGCGCTCGGCAATGACAAACCCAGTCTGGATGTACCGTGTCGGCGCGCGTGTTAGCAGGTGCCACGGGGTTGAAGAAGGGAGTAACAACGTGGTAGAATGGGCGTTCTAAGCATACCTCAACCAAGAGGCCGCTCGCGGGCACAAAGTTGATGGCCATCATGGCCAGGCCCAGGAGAATGGCGTGACGAACTCCGCGGCTGGCAACTTTGCTGAGCAAGAGCGCAAAGCCGGCCGTCACCTGTCATTCCATTGGATTAGCAGGCCCGTTGGCAAGTGAGAGGTGGAAGGAGCACGGCTTCACTGAGGTCTGCAGAGGACCAGCTTGACCGGTGCGCACCAGGACAAGATACATGGCGGCAGTGCTGAGATTGCGATGATCACTAAGGGCTGCGATGTTGTCGATGCCAAAGCTGGACCAGTCGCAGCAGAGATCCCAGGGAACCAACAACAGCCAAAAGTGCAGAAACACATAATAGTTTTTGGTCAGCCATCGCAAAAGCGTATCTGACAGCATTGAGAGAGGAGTGTAGGCCAGAAGCGGGGAGGAGAGGGATGAGCGTGCGGCGACTGAGACGGCACGGGCGTTGGATGAAGCTCCAAACATCGCCGCAGATTCTCGGTGCAATGTCATCAACACGGGACACGGACCATCAATGTGGTTTGCAGGGTTGGTTTTCTCATCGTTCTTGACGTCGTCGCCCTTATTGAGGCTGACACGCCATTGGTAGAGGAGGACGGTGAGCACCAACACCACCACCTACGTGACAAAAGGAAACAAGCCAAAAAATGTGTTATGTGTACGGGGTGAGGGGGTGGGCGGTCAATCGTGGCAACCAATGCGCTTGAAGATCAGGGCCATGCTATAAGGTGAACGTACACAGCGGACGAGGCAGGCAGTCGTGGGCAGGGAAAGATTGTGGGAAGCACGGGCGGTGGCTTTGGCGGATCGAGCCTTGGCGGAGGTGTTGGCTGAAGGTCGATCGGCCTTGCGCTGAACGCGTCGCCGGAGCGTGTCTGCAGCTGGGTTCGGTGGAACTTTGGCATCGGCAGCCTTGTGGGTAGGAGCCGCGGTCGAGGCATGCGGCTCGGGAAGAGGGGAGGGCAGAAAAGAATCAAGGACATGCGAGAGGTCAAGGCCGTTGCGATCGACGACCAGGAGGTCGTAAACAATGCAGCAAGGCAGGACCATGATGCCCTGCTCTTTGCACAGCATGGAGATGGCTAGCAGGCGGAGTCAACTATGAGGTTTGACCAGTGGCGGGAGAAGAGGCCGGGTGGTGTGGCGCGCGCGCGTAAAAAAAAAAAAAAAAAAAGGTGGTGGAACGTACTGGCAAAAACGGCAGCACCGCAGATGTAAACGATGCCGTTGCCAATTTTGGATTGACGGCAGGCATGGTCGTAGGTCAGAAAAGCCCAGCAGTAGAAAATGCCAGAGAGCAACTCAGCGCGGCAGACAATGTTGGCGACGGCTTCGGCATGAACGGGGTGAACGGCGAAGAGGAGCGCAGCCAAGGCAGCGGCATGGTGCTGGTAGGCACCGACCGATTGGAAGCAGCGGGCACCCACGAGAGCCACCAAACTCGTGGCCAAGGCGTGTAACAGCATGTTGATGACATGGTAGCTGACGAGAGTCGGGGCATGCATGAGAAGAGAGTCGGGGCATGCATGAGAAGAGAGTCGTTGCTGTCGCTGAAAGCACACGGGGACAGCGGGACAGGCAAGTCGCACCCGAAGGGTTCATAACCATGGAGGATGAAGTTTGCACGGAAAGTCAGGGTGGTGAAAGGGCGGTAGGAGAGATGTGACGACCACTGGGAGCCCATGGGTTGGCCTGGAGGGTGCGTACGCAGAGAGGTAGCATGAGCGTACGGAGCCGGGGGCAGAGGCACACCAGTGCCATCTGAAACTGGATCCAGGGGCGCCTGACAAGGAAGAGTCATTGGGCTTACCCCAGAAGTTGGAGCTGAAGACATGACTCCAGCTCGTTTGGGCGGGGTCGACATCGGCGTTCTCCTTGATGGCTGAAGATCAAGCCACGCGGATGAGCAGAGCAGGAGGCGAGGGGCGTGTCTGCCTACGATCCGAGGGCTCAAGAGGACCAAGCTGCCTGATGGGAGTGAGCGCGCACCTGGCATGTCGTCAAAGACAAAGGCACCGTGCAGGCTATTCAAATACACCAGCACAGCCACAGCCGCCTAGACGTCCAAGGACACCAGAGATGAGGTGTGCACAGGGGGGCGAGCGAGCGGGGAGGGGGCGTTTCAGGCCACTGGCCGTGGACATACCGCAACGGCAGGGTACCACCGCTCCATGACGGCCATGACCCTGGCTGGATCCCTGCCTGATCCAGTCACTATCAGGGGATTGTCGGGGTATCCAAGGCGCCTTGAGCTTGAAGAAGGAGGAGGAAGGAGGAGGAGGAGGAGGGAGGAGGAGGAGGAAGGAGGGAGGCGGCGAGACTGGTCCCTGTGTATAAATTCTGACACCTTCTCCTCTTTCTCTACATGTGGTAGTTGTGTTTCTCTCTCTTTCTCTCTCTCTCTTTCTTGTAGTCTTTTCACCACACGTGATTGAACTTTTTTTCTTGCTCTGTGTGTGTGTGTGTGTGTGTGTGTGTGTGTGTGTGTGTGTGTGTGTGTGTGTGTGTGTGTGTGTGTGTGTGTGTAAAGGGCTGGTTTTGCTGGCTGTGTCCCCCTGCCTGCCCTCTGTAGTGTATGTCCCTCCCGCTCTCCTCCCGCTCTCCTTCTGCCTCTCTCTGGTTTGTCTTGCACGGGTTTTTGGTCTTGAAAGAGAGCCGAAACCCATTTCTCCTGTAAGAGCCGTTACGTTTTCTTCTCGAAACATCGTGACAAAGACTCAAACCTCCACTGGCTGTCGACACTAAGGGGTGCCCCGTGACTGCTTGTGATGATCAATGGGCTCGACGGCGGGGGCGAGTCAAGTCGTCCTGGCCTGATTTGTGACAAGGAGCGGCTGGTCGGTGCTCAAGGAGATGGGGTGACAAAAGGGTCGCAGCCCAAACAATAGACTTGATAGTCGATTTATGGCAAAACCAACCACCCAGTCAACCCAGCGTGGCCAAGAATCATACGATCCTGCTTTCTCTGGGATTCGAATTCGAGTACTCGGTGCGAGCACAGCTCGCTCATGACCATTATTCCAGCGGGGCCAGAATGACAGTCTTGCATTGACAGCTTAAAGATGGCAGGGCAGCACCACGGCAAAAGGACCCCCAACACGTGCATCAGAGCGTAGCAACAGGCGCCGTGCTCTCCTGCAGGCAACGTTGCAGCAGAGGCAACTTATCATCACTGAACCCGACCGCCTGTCATGCAAACGGCATCAAAAGACCGTGAGCGAGCGTAACAAACGCGTCAGAGCGCCTTGGAGCGCAGCGGCCCACCAAATGGGTGGATTCGTTTACAGCTCTGGTGACACCGAGCTGAACAAGCAAAGGCGCGCATCCATACCTGGCGTAGCTTGTCCAGGTCATCTGCGCAGTGCATGAGGAGGAGTTCATCAATGCCTTCACCATCGGTGGTTAAATTGTCCTCTTCAGTCGTAGTATCCATGTCCCCAGCGGCAGCCTCTGGCTGGTTGGTCATCGGGGCCACGAGTTGCTTGTCTGCGGCATCAAAGGCGCGCTGAGTGTGCTCTGACACCAAGTGCCAGAGACCAAAGTCCTCATATTGTTGCTCCAGCAGGGCTGCCGGTGTTGCTTGCACCATCTGCATTCAAAACGCCAGTCTTGAGGAATGCGTGGCTGCTGCAACAAATACGCGTGCGGATGGTGTGGGCGATGATGGCAAGGCAAACAGGCCTGACCTGCATCAAGGCTGCAATGTCGAGACGCGATGGTGCCCGATTGCGACGCTGCGACGCTGCGTCTAAGTATGGGTCAGCGCCGTTGTTTGTGGGGGCAGCCGGTCAAAGGACGGTCAAAGGAGAGAAACGGGCCATGTGGGTCGTCCAAGCACATACCAACTTGACCGCGCACGCGGAGGGCCGAGGCCATGAGCTGAACCAGCCGCACGTTGAGATTGGCAATACGGTTTTGAATCCTGTGGCCAGAATAAACAGGGTCAGTTTGGCTTGACTCGTTACCGAGGGTCGAATCAAGGAGAGCGCAAGCTAGCTGGTTGATCGTACTCTTCAGCGCCCTCCTCGGCGGCCTCGAGCTCGCTAACTGGCAGCGGATCATGGGCAAACACATCCAATGCACTAGACGGGCAACGGGCCAGGCAAACAGCCAATCGCATCAGAACCAGCCCTTTGTTTTACAGATCGTGCCCAAAAAAAAAAAGAAAAAAAAAAAAAGGGAAGAGTCGGAACCGGCCCTCGTTCTTTACCTGATGCCGGAGGGGGCTGGAAACATGCCTTGGACGCCCAAAGTCGTTGCCAGGCCACCGCACTCTTGAAGAAGAGCCTGGACGTGTGTGTCTACATGTCGACATCAGACGCAGTTTCACACTGCCGTGAGTTGACCCACCCCCCCAACTTCGGCCACCGCCCAGCACTTGATCGCGTGTGCACACACACCTTGGGCCATAATAATTCGTGGATGCTGCTCGACTGTCCCAAAAGCAGGAAAAGAGGGGGAAGCGGTGGACACAATGCAAAGGCAACTGCTATCCCAGCACCGCACGCAGTGCTCACGTCTCACGGGCAGATGGACGCCTGCGGTCTGAAGCAGCGCGCTGCCCTCTCGTCGGTCGTGTCGACAGAGAGAGACAGAGAGAGACAGAGAGAGCGAGAGAGAGAGAAGTGCTGTCAGCTCGTGGCCAGCAAAACAGTTGATGACAACAGGTACAACAGGCCTTTACAACAGAAATCACACGGACCTTGGGTTTTGACTTTTTGCTCCTCTTATCTATACTGCTTGGCCTTGGATGGATTGTCAGACAAACGCCAGCGTGCTAAATTGTCAGCACTTTCTCGCACGGAAGACGATGGACCAACGTCGCGGCGGCGGTGGCGGCGGTGGCGGCGCGGCAGCGGTGGGGGAGACGGAGGAGGGATTGAAGGGGCTGGGGGTGGAATTGGAGGTGGATTTGGAGGAATTGGAGGGGATGGTATCGCCGAGGCGGTCGCCGTTGCCGCCGGGTGGACATCTGCACACGCTAGCACCTGCATTTCAAGTCGACGGCGACGAACGGGACTTGCTGAGCCGCTACTCGGAAGACAACGACGCCAACTCTGGCCACAATGTCGCCGAGCTTTGGTCCCCTCAGCTGGCCGCACAGCTTGCGCAGGACGCTGATACTGTCTCTGATCAAGGTGCGCTGGCTCTGCTGCAGCTGTAACCCCCAGTTTCATGGCTGGATCCTTTTTTCTTTTTCACACACTTCTTGTATTGCAGGCGACGGCGGAGGCCACGTGTGCCCCGAGCCAAAATGTGGCAAGGTCAGGCCGGCGTCTTGTCCAAGCGCGGCGAGCATCAATGCCCTCGTGATGATGGGTTCTTTTTTGTACTCATAAGCGCTGCACGGCGTGTGCCCCATCTTTTTAGGTTTTGCCCACCCGCCACAGCCTGCGGCGGCATATGAAGTCCCATCGCAACGAGCGCTCCCACTTGTGTGTGCCTGCTTGTGGGGACCTTTGCTGCGTGTTTCTGAACCCGGACCCTACAACTGCATTGCCGGCCATTCTTGACTAGTTTCATTGCGTTGTGTAGTTGCGAGGTGTGCCAAGCTGGATTCATACACAAGCATCATCTTAAACGTCACATGAAGCAGCATGAGGAGCCGGTTTACGCCGTGAGTGGGTCTGCATGTTTGTAACACTTTTTTTCATCTCTGGCCCAGACCCCAGCCCAGCTCATGTCGCGTTGTCCTTCATGGTCGCGCGCCGTGCTGGGCAGTGCGAAGTTGTAGGCTGCACCGAGGCATTCCGGACCCGGCGTCAACTGGACAAGCATGTCAAGCAGCTTCACAGTGATGAAGCTGCTGCCTTATCGTGAGTTGCATGTTTTGTACTTGGCCCCACGTGCGCAGGGACTGCGTGGAGAGGACTCCCACAGCGGGACGCTCCTTGAGCGCGCCGGCCTGAGACGCCGACGCGACCTCTTTTTGTCAGAATTTGTGCCTTGCACTCATCGGGCCAATCCCTACCCCTCACTGTCCACAGCTTTGCCTGCAGCATCAAGGGCTGTGGACAGCGGTTTGCGACTGCAGGTGCCTTACACCGCCATATGGCGCGGCACGATAACAGCCGATTTTGCCAGACGTGTGGTCTCAGCTTTCCCAATCAACACGCCTATACCCAACATTGTCGCAACGAGCATGTTCCTTGTACTTGTGACCTCTGCGGCCGGGTACGTTGTCCGGCACAGCTGTGTGGCGCCGCCAGTACCCAGTCAAGCTCAGGGGGGCGAACTTACTCTGATTGCCGCCCTTGCGCCGGCCTCTTTCAGACGTACTCTACTCTGGCGCACTTGCGTGAGCACAATGCCAACTATCATGCTGCCGTTGGCGTAGTGCAGCAGTGTATGTTTAAAGACTGCACCAAGGTGAGGTCACAGTCTGGCCCTTGTGCTCGCGAACTTGAGCGTTTTGGGCAGAACCGTGACGCAGCGCCATGGTTTCGACGGCTCCCACGCAGGTGTTCTTGTCCGAGGAGTCGTTGCGTGTGCACGTGCGTACCGCGCATAACACGGCCAAACCCTACGTGTGCGAGGTCTGCCAGGCAGCTTACGCTCACAAGGTGGGTCGCGATGCTGCTGCCAGCCCCATCCGCACTAGCTGTGGCGGATACCCTCACAGCATTCTTTGCTTTGGCCATTCTTTAAGTCGACCTTGCGAAAGCACAGGCGCCAAAAGCACAATCTCAAAGGCCATCCGCAACAAGCCTATCTTATTCCGTCCACTGCTGAGCTACCAGCCCTCGACAAGGTATCGCGACAGCAGTCTCAACAACAACAGCAAGAACAACAACAGCAGCTTGAGCCATCGCAATTGCGAGAGGGGCAACGGAGCCAGTCAGATCCCAATGCCTCCTCGCGGCTCACTTATGGCCAGACTTTATCGCTGGATTTGCCATCAGCGACCATGGCCCCCCAGGACCTGTTTGGGTCCTCTTTGGCAACCATCCCCTTTTTCGAACGAGGGGCAGTGGGCCGCGTCGCGCCGACCTATGCCACCCTTAAACGGCAATCTCATGCTGAGCAGCCTGTTGATGATTGGCTCGCAAGTGCCCCCAAGCGGGCACACACTGGTGCTTCCGACCATGATGAAACCGAGACGATGATCCACCTGCCCGGCCTCCTGACATGAACATTGTGCCTAAAAATCGATAGTCTTCCTGCTTTGCAACATGTATATAACACCTCCCTTCAACAATAGCGCTTTCCAGTCACACTTGTAGCACACAAAATGCACAGCAAAAAACATGAAGAGGGCTCATGCCAAAAAGAGATGGAAATAATGAAGGATGATAGTAGATTCAAACGTCAGGGAGCAAACGCGTTTACTTCTCATCAGCCTTCTTCTCATCGGCCTTCTTCTGCTGCTTGCCAGCTGACTTGGCAATACCGCGCGCTTGGCGCATCTCGCGGTACACGTGAGCCTTCTTCTCGTCAGCGGTGATGGCACGGGTCTCAACGGCAACGGCCGACTTGACAACGGGCATGACAACACCCTTGAGCTGCTCAACGGGCTCAGACTTGTCACCCTTGATAACAACGAGCTTGCTCATGTACTCCTGCAGACGCTGGACGTTAGCCATGAGAGCATCGCTGTCCTTGTTGCGGCGGCGGGCATCGACGGCAATGCCGATGGAGCGGGCATAGCGGGTGGCAATGCCAGCGGCCTTCAGCTCATCGAGAGTGAAGCCACGGCCAAGACGCTGCTTGGTGTTGTACTTGAAGGTGGGGCAGCGCACAACGGGGCGGAGGTCACCGCCGGTGGGGCGGGGAGCGACCTTCTTGGCCTTCTACACACATTGACATTCCCCAGCAAGAACAAACAGCAAAGGGGGTGCATGATGAGAACAAGCATGGCGCAAAGACAGCGAAACTTGCCCCGATCGCCAGCAAATCGTGCCGAGCCGCAAGAAAATGAACCGGCGTCAGGGAAAGACACAGCCCGAGAACGTGCAGCAGAGCCGTTTCTCATCTCGCACTCTCAACGTCTCAAGTCAGAGAGAGCGCTGATGAAGAAGACTGGGAGAGAAACACGAGTGTTGATGCTCGCAGCAGCTCAGGATGCACGCCCTGGGCTGCGTAATTCCGAGCCGGACACTAGCCTGCACTTGCGGCTCGGCAACGACGCTTCGGGAGCAAATGATCAAACAATTCCTCCATGATATGTGTATCTAAAATTTGAATCGGAGCGAGTAACGCACAGCCTGGCGGGCCAAGTAACGACGCTTCTTGGCGCCGGCCTGGTCGAAGTGGCAACGGACGAGACCGCGCTCCGACCAGATGGCGTTGTGCCAGTGCTTCCGGAAGTGAGCGTTGGGCAAAACGTTGTTGTGGCCCTTCGTCATAATGCCTGTGATACCAAAAAAGAAGATGCGGGGATGATGATGCGGTGAGCGCTGCCACGATTCAACGGCGAGCTCGTGTCTCAGCCTCGAAACAACAAAGGACCAGGGTCACGATGGTTTGTATGCACATGGGGGGCGCAAACAGGGCCGCGGCAGCCGGGTTCGGTCCCAACATGGTCAGCCATTGACACGAATTCAACTGCCCCATTGCATGACCATGCACACAACCCCGTGTCTTGGCTGCCAAAACTCTCAAGTCGCGACGCGGGTCGAGGACGACCGCGCTCAATCGAGGGCCACGCACCGGTGAGGGAGAAAAAAGTGACAATGACAGGTTCAAACTTCAACTGATCATGTGTGTTGAAACACCTGTTGACAACACCACGCGGCAAGCGCTTCATTTTTTCCCCACACCCAAATGTCAGATGAAACCTCGAAACTTACATCTGGATGTAAGAAAAAGTACCGTGTGTGTGTGTGTGGGGGGGGGGGGGGCGGGGGCAAGTGTCATTGACTTTGGGAGGCAGCGGGTGGAATGCACAAGGGCAGCTTCAATTAGGTAGGGACAATAGCTTTTCTTCTTTTTTAAAAAAAAAATAGGGCAAGGTCGAGGTTAACATGATGATACGCTTGCCCAAGGTGGCGAGCGGCGGGTCTCCCTCCCCCATGTCCTTATGCTCGATGTTCGGGAAAGAGGCGGTCGAGCGGATTGAAGCTGCTATGGGTACCGCCCAGCAGCTCTTGGCTCAAGGCAGCCACTTTGGGTCAACGGCAGAGGGCAACGATGGCACAAAAAAAAAAACGAAACAGCCCAAGCGTGAGAATTTACATGTTAATATAGCTTGCAGATAGTATCAACACTATTGCAGCAGTATCGCCCTCTCGTTCCTGGCACGATACGTCAACTGTACATACATTGGGGCAGTGCTGAGCGGTGCTGGACCTGACGCAGCATGGCCAAGAGAAAGCGCTGGCATTCTATCCAGGCTGATTCCAGCTGCTCAAACGTCTGATGCCTGGGCTCAAACAGCGGCCGTTGCACATCGAGGTGAGACAGAGGGGTAGCACGTGGGATAGCATGGGTGGTGGCGTTATCAGAGGCTTGCGTGCCACTGACGTGATTGGTCCCTCAGCACGAAGTTGCTGTCGACCCAAAGATAAATGCAACCACAGCTCACGGAGTTCAAGCGCCAGACGGAACGTCTTGCGCACGACCTGGCGAATCATCTCCGCCTACCATATGAAATCAAACAAGCATGGGCCAACATCGTCAGATGGATGGTCCAGCAAGCACGAACAACTGCTGGCATCGCGAGTCTTTTTGAGGTGCATCGATACGAACCCGTTCGTGCAGCAGACACTTGCTGGCGATGGTTTGCAGTCGTTGAAGATGTAGTTTGCGTACATTTGCAACAGTCGTACCCTGTGGTAGTGTGTCAAACATGACTCAATCGCTCAAAGCAACCACCACCTGCTGGCATGGCGTGAGTAGCACTGCCACGCACCTGCACATAGCTGTCCAGGCTGGCAAAGTCGTGAATGCGGCCCAGGAAAAATTCTTCCAGAACCCGCAACAGATGCTGCATACGAGCGCGAAGCAGACGAACACGGTGCATGTCCACTCCGCCGCTCCGATGTGCCACCAAATCTGTCATGGCAAACATTGGAAAAAAAAAAGGTTCATGGATTGCGCAGGTGGAACACCCCTTCTCCCTCCAATCTGATTCGTCTTTTTCTTCGGACAAGAATACCAAGGAGTTCCTTTTGCTTGTCGGTCCTTTCCCTTCCACCGCTCCGTACGTCAAGGCATAAAAGTACCTGTTTGCCAGAGAGAGTCTAGCCCCCAACGGGCCCTGAAGAGCTGGAAGCGCCAGCTGAATATTTGCGAATATACCGCCAGCGCCGCGTCATCGAGAATCAACCGCACGGGTGTCGTTGTCTGGCCAAGGGCAAAAAATGAAGGGGAAAAAAGAAACAAAGTTAAGGAAAAAACATAAAAGAGGCAAGGCCAGTGGCAAGAGGCTCTGGGGTTTGCGTTGGCTTGAGGTCCTGCTTAGCTTCGCGAGGTCAGAGCAGTGATGCAACGCGCACCTGGTAAACTAGTCGAAAGCATGTTTCGTCCTCTGGTTGCCACGACACGCGAAGCCTGACGCCCAAGTCGAACGATGTAGCCATGAACCAATGTGCTTGTGAGTTGTGAGGTGCTTTGTGATCGCTACTCAATGCTGAATGCTCAGCGAGTAACATCCTACCTCTCTCCAAGGTCCGATTCTACAAGCTCCAAGGCATCGTGGAGTATCAGCGTCAAGGTGGCAGGAGAAGGGGGGCCGCGGCCACTTTCCAAGTGTTCGCTCAACGTGGACATGAAGCTACTGGTGCATTGCCCTTCCAAGGTGAGGGCAAATGCCTAGTGTCGGTACGCCACGGAAGCAGCCAAGGGAGCGGCATTAGGCATGAACAGGCATTCTGGTCGTGAAAGACTTGGTTGAGGTTGAGGACAACAAGCAGGGGCAGGGCGGGCACCACGAACCTCGAGGCGACGAATGCCTTCCAAAAGGTCGAAGTGATCAAAGAGCAAATCCAGGCCGCGTTGATGAAATTGCCCAGCCATCTTTTGCAAAGAGTCCCGAAGCTGGTGATCCAGCTGCTGCGTCAAAGGTTGCGCGGCGGACGGGCGTTCCGTTGAGATACTGGTCTCGGGTGGTGGGGTGGGGCCTGATGGTATAGTGGTGGACATAGGGTGCCGGGTAGCCGAAGTGCTGCGTCGGGCACGCTCCAAAGCACGCTTGAGCCAGACATCGTCTTCAGCTAGCGGGAATGCAAAGAGGTCCGGCGGGGACGATGATTGCTGCCGTGTGAATGAGGCAAGCGAGATTGGCTGCCCTAAAACAGTTAAAAAAGTGGATGTCGACAGAGTCGGCACCGTGGTCAGCATCTGGGCCAGCGCCGTTTCGCACTCTCGTTGGTTGGTTTGCTGGCGCAAAGGGTACGAAAGCAGGCAAGTGAGCGAGCGTATGCGCCACTAGTCTGTACACGGGTTTGACGCGATCCAGTTCAAGCACAGTCGTAGACATACCACAGCAAGTGTGAGTGTTTTGAGCTCTTGACACTCGCGAAGAATAGCAGCACCCTCCAAGGTTTCCCGGAGCAAAGGCATGCGATGTGCCAGGACATCTGCAGCCGACGCGTCAAGCCCAACGCACAAAAGGCTTGGTGAGCACTGGGGCTTTGCGCGTTGTGCATGGGCTGATCGAGATGCAAACCTGGCAAGGGTTGCCGTAGGTCCAAGTCTGGGGTCACGGGGGCAAAACGCGTCCAAGCATGTGCATCGACCTCCTGACGAGGCAGATGCCAGGGGTAGGCAAGATGGACTGAGAACGCTCGCTTTGTTTGTAGACTGCGCGAAAAACAACATGGAGTCGAGCGATGGTTGGTGTCACAGGTATCTGCGAGGAGGGGAAGAGGCTTACCGTGCCAATGGCGGCAAACAGACCCTCGAGCTGAGGACGCAGCAACTGTGCAAATCATGAAGCATCGGCGTTTGAGCATGATCAAATTTCAAGGCGTGAAGAGACGGCGGGACAATGGGAGCGGTTATGCATACCACATGGACAAAGGCGGCATAGTGGCTGGCAGGCACGGCACGGACGTCACGTGCAGACCGGGTCTTGTTAGTCAGGTGTGGTCGAGGAGATCGGCTCAGAGCGGGTCCAGCTTGTGTGCTGGGGGCGGTGGCGCAGGCTTCAAGCAGGTGATGGCGTTCCAGTCGCAGCATGGCATCATTCAAGGCGCGTACGTGCGCTAGCCAAAGGCTGGGGCAGGATGAGGTGGGGTTATTTTGAGGGACGGCGCGGCAAGACCAGCATGTGGGCACAAGAAGCGAAGCCAGTTCAATGGCAGCATCGAGATGAGAACATACTCATTTGAGTTGGTGGCAGCCAAGACATCAGCCATAAGCGAACGGTGCCAGGTCATCAGGGGCTGTAGGCGACGACAGGCCACGGAGAGAGCTAGCAGCGATGCGCTGGGGGCAGAGGGGGAGGGATGGGTAAGGAGGATGGCATACGGTGTTTGCGCAGGCGGACATCAACGAGAGAGGTAGAGGAAGGGAAAAGAGAAGACAAGCATCATTGAGGTGTGCGAACCAGGAATCAAGACGATCATGAATACAGGCTTCAAGAAGGCGACGCCAGGGCCAGACAAGTTCGGCGCGTCTGCGCGATATAGGGATGGGGCAGATCAAGGTCAGGCAAGGGCAGACGAAGAGCGTGCGTCAACCGAGAGCGTTTGTGGTCACATCGGACAAAGGTGCCAGGAAGGAGCCGGCTCACTCTTTTAGGGAGGTTGTTGAGAGATCGTGCCACACGGCGCAAATGTCGGCCAGGGCGACGATAGGGGCCACCAGGTTCTGGCGGACAGCAAGCAGCGGTGAGGACGACCTGCAACTGGGCGCGAGGTACCGGATGCGAGCGATGGGGAAGAGGCAGGAAGCAACGGCAGCACATGTATGGAGGCATCTCATTCAGACCTGGACGGCAGATGGGGAGAGGGAAGTAAGAGAAATGGCGGAGCGTAGCCGGGTGCGTGCATCCGGGGCTCGTTCAAAAAAGTCCGGGTCACGTCGGCCATGCACAAGCTGCATGCAGGCATGTAGCAAATGTGGCGCTACGGGGAGAGAAAGGGAGAGGGAGAGGGCGTGGAGTAGTGGGGACACAGAAAACGTGAGGCAACCATTCGAGCGGCAGGGTCAGTGTCGTCGCATGCAAAATGGTCTGTCACACCTGTGACCACGGTGCGTTGCGGCCCGACCGTCCCGGCCATGGATGCGCGGTGATGCACGCGTTGGTGCCACTCGGGCGCTTGCGCTGTCAGTGACGAGGGATAAGGGGTGCCATCGTAGGCGCACGGAGTAAGGGGTGGCAGCGGAATGCCAGGCGCTCTGCAATGAGGCTTACCGAGGGCAGCTGCACCGTCTTGTGAGGTCAGCGGGGAGGGGAAGACGGCTGTGCGCAGGGTCTGAGCTGCGATTTGGTACTGGGACTGGAGCTCGATGGCGGAGAGGGCCGGGTTGGTGTCGGCGGAGCTCACCAGAGCGGGAGAGCAGACGGGTTGTTCCATGGTTTGATCAACTGTGGGGCTTGGTGCGCGGCTCGCCGAGGGCGGGCTCGTGGGTGGGCTGCTGGAGAGCTGGCTGCTAAAGTCGCTAGATTGGTCATAGTCGCAGGCGTAGGCGTCATCACGCGGGCCGAGCACGGCCGCCCAGTCGACCTTGGCTTCCCAGGGGACAAGGCGGACGCGTTCCACGATACCCAAGATGTCACTCTCTGTATCACTGTCGGATTCGCGTCGTGCCTCTGGAGCCGCATCGGCGGCGCGGGCCATGTCGGCAGCACGTTTCGGGCCGGCCGGGTGCTCAGCCATGGCCAGCAGAAAGGCGAGGGCATCATGGTGAAGCTGCGAGTTGGAAGGGTGCAGCTCCGTAGCAGCGTCGGCCGATGCATCGGCACGAGGCTTCAGCTGGCAGCGCCGAAAATTCTGAACGAGAAAGCGCAGGGCCTCGGCGTGATCATGGCGAGCGTGCACCTGCAGCTTGTCCGCCAAATCCCCATAACGGCGAACGACCTGATGCTCGTCCGTGCCCAAAAACTGATGATAGCGAAAGTTGGAGTAGGCAAACTGCAGTGTGGCCTCAAAATTCACCTGATCCGCCTCCCTATCCTTCCGCAATCCAATCAACCGCCCAATCAACTGCTCCAACTCCTCCCCGACCCGCCGCTCCCGCTCCCGCTGGAACCGACTCCCCGCCATCTCTCTCTCCCTCTCTCTCTCTCTGAGAGAAAAAAAAAAAAAAAAAAAAAAAAAACGGTCTCCAGAACTCCTATTTCTCACTGCTTTCGACAGATCGAGACCAGCTTGTCTGACATTTTCTCCTTCCCTTGTCTCTGTCTCTCTACATGTATCCCGTTTTTTAACCATCTCCTCTTCTCTCTCTCTCTGTTACATGTGGTAGTTGTGCTTTTCCTTTGTGTCTTTGCTCTTTATTTCTAACGGACGATACGATCTCTCTCTCTCTCTCCTTTTTTTTTTTTTTTTTTTTTTTTTTNTGGGTTGGACGGTCTCTTCCGTCTTCGTCTCGGTCACCGTTCAATCCATCCAACGATTAGTGGTGGTGGTGGTGGTGGTGGTGGTGGGGATTTAGGGTATTAGGGTACAGCAAGTCAAGTGCTTTTTCAGGGACAGCGCAAACATGGCTGGGCGACACCCACGCCAGGCATTGTTTCCCGACGCGGCGACCTTTGACCAAGCCCGGGTGGCGGCCAGTCAGCGCACTGCCCTGCGCGAGACCATTGAGGAGGTCAAAAATGCATACAGTCGATTGCTGCGCTTGGGCACGGTAAGTTTTGCAAGGGCAGGGAGAATTGCGTGAGCTCGGCGTGGCGCTTCCGCTGAACCCCATGGCGCAAACCGCTTTGTAGACGGAGCTGGGCAACTCCAACATTTACTCCCACACTCAAGCGGCCCAGGAGCCACTGGCGGCCCAGGTGGCCACCGAAGTTTTGGTTCGTCATGGCAAACTTCCTGGGTCCTACCTTGCATTTCCATGGCTGCTCGATGTTGATAGTCCGCAGAGCACTAGCCCCCGGCTCGTGCATCCACGCACTGGCACGCCGCCTTGGCACTCACGTTCACGTGGTTCTTTCTGGTAGACCATGCACGTAGAGCGCCTCTTGCAGTTGAGCGAGATGCTGCACCATCAACGATTGCTCTATGATCTGGCTGCCAACGCTGGGCCTCGAAAGGCGCATGCCCAAGTCTTGCGTGATGAAATCACCAAACTTGAGTCACAGCTCCCCGACGCTGCTCGTGCAGATCTCGATCTCATTCGAAGCCGATTTGATGACTCTGGCGTCAAGACAACCGCACCCCTTACCGCTGCGGAAATGCCCGCCGCCACAAACATCAGCACGGCCGCGCCCGAGCCATCCGAGTCCATGGCCACGGATGGTGATTAAAACTTGTACTTCAGGACGGCGCAAGAGGTGCCCTCGACCAGGATGCCCCGCGCTGGCCTTTTCCCCCACGAAACCCTGTCATCAATAATCAAACTACACGGCCCGAAACGGACATCTATCCCGCCTTGGCTCAACATAATTGACTCGTTCTACTTGCAATCTGTGGCTGGGCGTGTCCCTTCTGAATAAATAACAAGATTCCGAAGCGGTGCGCGCGGGCCAGGATCCGTAGCTTGATGGGCTAAAATTCAGTCCACGCAAAGCGGCCTCAATCACTAAATTTGACATGACAATACTTTTTCTTTTTACTTGATTTTGATGGAGAAAAAGGCGCCTTCAATGGCTCGGTAGCAGCTGCCACGCGCCTTGAGAGGGAGGGAGAGGAAGACCAATAATAAGCACGGTCACCCCGAGTCAACGCAAACAATATTCCATGCGGCTGTTTGCCCCGCTACGGCAGGGCCAGTCGCGGTTTATTGGCTCATGACAAAGTCAGCAAACTCGTCAAGGCTCAGGTTGCCCGAACCGTCACGATCACGGCTGGCAAAAGCGGCCTCGGCCTCCGAAGAGCTCAAGTTGAGCTCCAAGCGCTGGACACCGAGCACAAACTCCTCTTGCGAGAGCTGCTTATCCCCCGAAGTATCCAGCTGCTCAAACACGTCCAAAATCTGATGGAAGGTGATCAGGTCCAGCAACAAAGCCGCAAACTTGTCAAACGTCAAGCTTCCATCAGCACCGGCCGTGTGCTTGTAAGCTCGCACCATGGCCGGCTTGCGGCTCAAGACGGGAAATTTGTTGCTCTACAGACGGGCATGACATCAAGAGCCCACCAGCCAGTTGTGAGCCTAGAGCTGATTGTACCAAGCCCGAGGTAGACCGGGCAGCGTACTCGTTGCGCGCGATCCCTGGCTCCATACGGCAGCCACATACATACCAAATAGCGGTGCAGTTCGCGCATTGAGACGCTGCCATCAGCCGAAGAGTCCACTTTACGCCACATGAGTTTGAGCGACTTCTCCTTGCTAGCGATGCGCTTGATCTGCTCCGTCACGCCACTGTACTTGGACTTGGGTTTGGCATCGCGACGCTTACGTGCCTCGCGTGCCAAACGAGCCCGCTCCGACGCAGAAGCGTCGGCCGCAGAGCGATGCTTACGTGCCATCTCCACCGACGCCTCGGTAAATGTAGTTCGCACATCGTCATCCACGGGGCACGCATGCCGAGCTGCCCAAGCGCAAAATTCATCAAACAAGACCTAATGTTTTCACCATCCACAACCTCGAGTGAGCCAGCACATTTTGGTATTGCAGCCTTGTTTTCATTTTTTTTTTTCCCCCTTTCTCGTGCTGATGAGCGGGTGGATCCGTGCCACGGCAGGCAATGGATCTGATTGCGAGAGTTGAGAACAAGAGCCCGTGGAAAAAAAAAAAAAACGCAGAACAACACGGAACAAACCTCGCCACCGTGGTTGCTGTCCATGCTCTCGAATTCCTGTTCGGCTTCATCAGTGGGGAGATTCAGGCCCAGCTCAGCAAGACCGGCCTGAAATTCTCCAAAGTCAATGCGGTGATCGTGGTCCTTGTCGATCTTGTCAAAAGCCACGGACAGCTTGTTAAAGTAGACAATGTTGCGCAGGAGTGCCGGCAATTCCGGCGCCTCGATCCACTCGTCGCCATCGCCATCCAACAATGTTGTAGCCTTGTAAGCTCTACGCGCGATAGCAACACGCCATGACATCATCGGAACGGGTAACGACTCGAAGGAACCTAACACATGAAAGGCTACTGCAACGGGGTGGCATGACATGACATCTGCGGACACTCTCATCTCACTCACCGCATGAGGGCGCGCTTGTTGTTGAGCACGGGGTAACGCTCCACCTGGGCGAGATTAGGCAAGTGCATGTATGTGAGGAAGAAAAAAACTTTGCGTGCAGCTGAAAGACAACCATATCCGCTTTGCCAACCGGATGATGCACCGTACCACAAACTTGTCCAGCTCGGCCAGAGAAACGATGAGGTTTCCATCATAATCGAGGCATCGCCACACGGCGTGCAGCCGCTTGGGGTCGGCAATGACGGCCTGAAATTCCTTTTCGACCTTGCGAAACTTGCGGGTATGGATGTCGGGCTGGTTGTCGTAGCCCGTGCTCTGACCGGCCTTTTTCTGCTCCTTGACGGCCATCTTGGTCGAGGCCAGGGTGAATTCACTACGAACTTGGTTGCCGACGGGCATGCGGCAGATGGCCGCGAATCGGCAAAACTCGTCAAAGAGAATCTACAAGCCAAAGGCGAGCAAGGCAAATGAGATGCGACGGCGCGGGATGGGAATGGGGAGTTGGCCGCCGCTAGCTCGTGGTGAGCGAAGGGTCAGGAGTAACCCACCTCACCACCGCCGTTGACATCAGCCAGCGCGAATTGGGCTTCGGCTTCGGCTGGCGAAATGTCGAGTTGGGCAGCGGCACAAGCCGCCTTGAACTCGATCAGGCTCAGACGATGATCTCCATCCTTGTCCAGCTGCTCAAACTTGTCGTAGAGCTGCAGATCAGGAAGGCAGTGGGGCAGGTCAATGAAATTAGGCACGCATCAAGCCGAAATCACAACCGAACGACAAGGTCAATCATGTCACTGTTGACATGTCCAGTTCCGCTTCGCGTTGTCACTTGCCATGCAAAAGAAAAGCGCATTGCGCAGCAGGTCTGGGAACTCATGTCGCTCCACCCACTAGAAGAAGAAGGCAAGGCAAGAAAAAAAAAAAAAAGACCGGGGTGAGGGGATGAGTGTAGAATGACGAGACCCGCCCCCGCTACCGCCTTCCGGCCGGGTCAAGCTCGTGACAGGCTGCCTCTGACCTCATCGCCATCGCCATCGACAAGAGTGGTGTACTTGAAGGCGCGCAACAGCGGGCGCTGGTGGGCCAGGGCCGGCATCTCCTGCTGAAAAAACTTGACTGTCTCGGCCAAGCTCACGATGCCATTGCCTACGCCCAGCATCCCACAGGACAGCCATGCCATGTCACAACGAGCGAGGAGCAGCACACGACACGACACGAGCGGCAAAAACACACATACCGTTGTAATCGAGCGCAGACCATAACCGCTTCAACTCGGCAGCATCGCCCACTGCCTCTCCGACCCGCACCTGACAAGCATCCAACGTCGCCATTGTTCCGTCTTTGCCGCTCTGCCCTCTTTTGATCCTTCAGTGGAGTGTCGCACTGCACCAGTCAGTCGCCGAGAAAATAAAAGAAAGACTCTCTCGGTCAGTGGCAGAGGCGGTGCACCGGTGGGGCAGCAAAGTCAGAGGGATGTGTGGAGTGGTGGAATGGGCAGAGTTAACATAGAGGTCAATCCAGAGATTCGGGTGAAGAAGCAGGATGCTCCAGAGAAGAGGAGCAGCCGGCTTGCTGCTGCAACACGTCGATGACGCAACTTGTACACACACGTAAGCACGGATCGGACATGCCGTTGAGAATAGCAATTGTCCACACCACTTCCTGCGCCAGCTGCTACCAAAGGACTTGGTCTGACATTTTCCGCATTACCAAGTGTAAGCGTGCTTCCGCGGCGTTGGTCGCGTGGGTCTATCTCTCTCTCTCGCTCTCTCTCTCTCTCTCTCTCTCTCTCGTGTGTGTGTGCTCGGTGGAAATGGCAGCGCCCGGGGTAGCTGGCTGTGCATTATTGCGAGAGTGCACCAGTGCAATTTTCTGCGACATTGGTGGTGTTCGTGTCGACACTGTTTGTTTAATGCTGGTGCCCCGAGTGACTCCTCATTTTCTGGGTGTGCTCCTATTGGCACCTGTCACAGGTTCAACTCGGGGCGGGTTGTGTCGCCTCTGACCAAGGAAAAAAAAAAAAGAAGACCGTCGTCATGTCGTTCCGTGGTGGTCGTGGCCGTGGTGGTGGTGGCTCCTTCCGTGGCCGTGGTACGTCGCAGCTCTTTTGCTCCACAGCATCCTCGCCCTGCAGACCGTACGACGCAGACATGTGCATCTGATACACACCTCGCCCCTCCCTCCCCTTCTCGCATTGCTCTAGGTCGTGGTCGTGGTGGCTATGCACCCCAGGGTCCTCCGGAACGTGTCGAGAGTGCGTTTGCCGTTGCTCCAGGCTCCTGTCGTACTTGCGCACGTGCTCTTTCAATGTGTCTGGTGCTTGGTCGAACTGCCTCGGCATTCTTTGGAGCTCACCCTTCTTGTCATTTTCCTTGTCATGTGTCAATGTCTCCTGCTCGGCATTTTGCAGTGGTTGGCTCATACATCCAGCCTTGCGAGGGTGATTTGGTCTGCAAGCTTGAAAACCGCAACATCCCTTATTTCAACGCCATGATCTACCTCGAGAACAAGTCAGAGGTCGGCAAGGTCGAAGACGTCTTTGGCACCATCACCGATGTGGTACGCCTGCCGACGTTTTATCCCGATCTAAAACCACGTTAAAAGAGTTGCCCTCCTACCCTGCCTTCAAGTTTCTGACCACGGTCCACTTGGCCATTTTTCTGTGCCTCCTCCTTTTTTTTCTTTTTCTTTTTTTCCTTTCTTTCAACAAATCTTAGCACTTTACCATCAAGCTGTCACCAGGTATCAAGGCTGATGGCTTCAACTCGGACAGCAAATTTTACATTGACCCCTTCAAGTTGCTGCCCATGGACAAGTTCCTGCCTCAGCCTGGCGGTGCCAAGAGCCGTGGCCGCGGCCGTGGTCGCGGTGGTGGCCGCGGCGGTCCCATGAAGCGCGGTGGTTTCGGTGGCCGTGGCGGTAGCTTTGGTGGTGGCCGTGGCGGTAGCTTTGGTGGTGGCCGTGGTGGCCGTGGCGGAAGCTTTGGTGGTCGTGGTGGAGGAGGCTTTGGTGGTCGTGGTGGTGGTAGCTTCCGTGGCCGCGGTGGTGGCGGCTTCCGCGGTGGCCGGTAAACCAGCATGCCATTGATGTTTCGTTGCCACTCCCAGTGCCCACCTTCCTTCTCTCTTTTTTGTCAATTTGTTGTGATGTTTCCGCACGCGGCTTGGCTTGTCATCCAGTAGTTGTGTCTGCGGCGGTGTTCAAGGTCGTATATTTCTGGATCTGACTGCCTTGTGCAGGGATCCCAAGAAGGGCCTGTGTTTTTATTGTCATTGAAGCTTGTTGTCTCTGCCTATATCCACTGCACGCCCCAGCCTTGTGAATGAGACATTCTCGCTCTTTTGGAGGGGGCCTCGTGAGATGAGGGCGGGCTCTCGGACGGAGTCTCGCGAGTCGTTACCATGGTGCCTTTCGTGACTAGCTGTTTGTACCATCTCTTCTCTGTTTTGCTTCGTGTAGCCCTTTGTGTGTCCACCTTTTTGTTTTTTTCTTGGCCCGGTTAGCTCTTCGAGCCTCTCTTGTCTTGTTCTGTGCTCTTGGAGTACGCTGTTTCCCACCGTCTTCAAATCCATTCTCAAAGCCTATCAACCTGACCATGGGCCCGCGTTCAAAGTCAGCCCAAGCTTCTCTTGTCATGTCATTTCACCCAAATCTTCTGACAAACTGACCGTTTCGCAACGCTGGTGCTGATTGCACTTTCCCACACACACACACACACTCTCTCTCTTTAAACCAATTCATATTCTCTCTCTCTCTCTCCCTCTCTCTCCCTCTCTCTCTTTTCACACACACAACTCTCTCTCTCTCTTTTTCTCTCGATCGTCAAGGCGACTCGGGGCGGTGCAGGTGTTGTTGTAACGGCAGCGGGGGAGGGGCCATTACCGCTTGGAGCTGGCGTTATTGTATCAGATGAGTAATATATTGGATTGGTATTGATAACCGAGACCATGGCCAGTGGCAAGTTGGCCGAGTTTGTGGCTTTGTTTCGGCAGCAGACGGGGCTGTCCCCAACAGCTCAGGAGCAGTGGCAGCGCCAATTGGCTCTTTGGACGCTGTTTGGAGGCGCCAAGACGAACGAGTTTATTCTCGTTAACCAGTCGACTGCCGGTCGCGACAAACTCTACCGTGTTCTGCAGTATCTCGCCCGGTCAGTATGCCCCACACTCTTTTTGAAGACGTGCGTTTTGCCAAGGCTTGGCTCATAATAGCTTCGCCTCGTCCCCCATGCATCAGACTTGCTGCTGCTCTGCTTCAACTCTCGTCGACCCCAGCGGGCCTACAGCGCATTCTCTGGATCACTCGCTTCAAGCAGCTTGAATCCCATCTTAGTCTTGGCCGCAAATGTGCGTCTGCTGCCTGTCACCCCTGCCTCCCTGCTGTTTGCGACGCAGCAATGCTCCCCGGTATCTCGCGCCACTCACCACTGCCTTGAATCCGGTAACACTCGATGCTCGTGCAGTGATGCGACTCTTTCGCTCCATCGACTTTGTCCAGATTGCTGAACGTCAATATCATGCCAACAGCAAAGATCGTTTCCTTCAGATAATGGTGCCCTTGGACAACCTCAACAAAGCCCTGCGCATGACCTTTGACCACGTGCAGTGGGCGGCCGGGGTCGGCCTCGTGGGTGCCACCCCCATGGCCGCCAAGGGCTTGGCCAGTCGCCTTGGGCGTTGGGCCAATCTCTTTTGGCTCCTGGGCTTGGTCACTGCCGTAGCAGTCGACGTGTATCGCCTTCAAGGCCTGGCTCTCGCCCAAAAAACAGTGCGACGCCAACTGCGCGAAGGCTGCGCCACCCGCTCGCCGGATGAGCTGCAGCAAGAGGCCAAGCGACTGCGCGCCCAAAGACGCGCCATGCTCTTGGAGCTGGTGCGTGATTTGACAGACCTGCCCGTGCCTGCCTACGGCCTCGATCTCTTGCCTGCCAAGACCGACACAGCGGTTGCCCTGGGTGGCACCATCGCCTCAATCATTGGCCTCTATCAAGTATGGCAAACCCAGCGTGGTGCACCCCCTCCGATCGTGCCGATTGAATGCTTGGAGCATGGAACAATACTCAATTCTTCATGCCCGGGCGCTCATTTTAGGTTTGGACCAAGGAGGTTGCCAAGCAACATGCTGCCTGAGCGGTCACCAAAGGCGAGAAGAGGGTGTGTGCTGAATGCTTGACAAGCCGAGCCGAGCTCTTGATCTCCACCATTTTGCTCTTTGCGAGCCGCGCTCCTGTGTGACGACCTCTGCTTGTCCAATTCCCTGCACTGCTTATTATGACTTGAAACCTTAGCTTCCTGCAGCAAGCCACAATGTTTGATGTTGTTGTGCAACCGACATAGGCACCTTGTCTTGGCTTGCTCGCCTCTCAATTGATTGTGCATTCAGCCCACATGTAGAAAGGAGGACCGATTTTTTTGTTGTGTGTGTTAAAATAATATTACTCACTCAGATCAGATGAATATTCGTTTGTCCCGACTCGCATCCGTTGCGCCAGGCTGCCTTTTTGTCTCACAAGACTGCGCAGAGCATCTCTTTGAGAGATGTCAAGTTGATAACAAGGGATAACACGAGAGAAAAGTAACGGTCTCAATCAGATAGATGATCAAATTCTTGTAAATTGCAAGTGTTGTGCTGACGGAGGAACGGGGCGGCGCTTAGAGCTCGTCCTTGACCTTCTTGCTGAGGCCCGAAGCACGGCTCTTGATGAATTGGGTAAAGTCCTTGAGTTCGCGACCACCCGAGTACTTTTCGGGCTTCTTGCTGTCAGCGGGCACCCAGAAGATTGAAGGATAGCCTGACACGGGCAGGCTGGCCGGAAGGTCGTTGGCCGTGGCATCGATTTTGGCAACGGTGACGCTGTCTTCATCCTTAAACTTGGTGGCAAGCTCGCTAAAGACGGGAGCAAGCTTCTTGCAGTGGCCACACCAGGGCGCATAAGCCTCAATCAGAACGTCCTTGCCAGGTGCGTTCAAAATCTCATCAATGGTCTTGCCAGTGGCCACCACCACATCACCATCGGGTTCGGGGTTGGCTTCTGACTTGACGTGTGACTCGAGCTTATCGGCTTCAAAATCAGCAATGAACTGGCGCATGGCATCCATGCTCCACTCCTCATCCAAACGATACTTGGTCGAGCCCTCGCCCCAGATACCGGCGGCCACGCTAAACTCATCCAGGCCAAGCTGTTGCACGTCCTGAGCAAAGTCGGCCTTGTTGGCCACGGCAATGGTCAAATCTGAAGTCACGTCCTGTGCAACCTTGAGAACGCGGTTGCGAATGTACTTGGCGCGAGATGGGTTCATCTTCACATCGAGATCATAGTACACCACCAAAAGGGGCTTGGAGGCGAAAAAGAAGGGGCGGTGATCTGGGGTCATGATGCCACCAGGAGAAGTGATGGCATCCATGATAAACTCCTTGATCAGCGTGTTTTTGGCCTTGCCGCTGTACACGACGTGACCCTCTTCAAACTTGTTGCTCAGCTTCTGGGGGCGGAAGACAACCACAACATCCTTGCCGTACTGTCCCAAAGCCTTGCTTTGGGTGGTGTGCGCGAAGCGGAAGTTTTCGCGCTCCGCATCTGCCGTCTTGAGGAAGGCGCGTGCCATGCCACTGTCCAGGCTAGAGAACATGCCTGACGTTATCAAGACCCAAACCGAGACAGGCGGTTGGGGGAAGAGTGAGGGATGAGTACAACCAATTGAAGGACGCGCAAGACATGAAGAACCAGATTGGTGGAGCAGGACGTACCAACGACGGAATAGTCGCTGTCACTAACAAAAGCGTTGATATCTTCGGCGGAAGTCAACTCTGCAGATCATTCATCGCAAACATTGGATTTAGATCAAGCCAGCACTTTGGAGGGGAGAAAGAGGGGATAGCAAAAGCCATATCTAACGGCGTTGTCGATGAGGAAGCACTTACGCTTGCTGGAGGGACCAGCTTGCTTCTCCATGTACTTGACAATGCCAGCGGCATCGCGAGGGCCTTGGTAGTCGGCACTGAGTTCACCCTTGCGGAAGATCTAAAAGCGCGCACCTACTCGTGAGATGTGGTGGTTGGGGGGATGGCCATTGGGAGCAAACAAGCAAAGCAAGCAGATGGAGGATACCTTGAGAGTGGGGTAGCCAGTGACGCCAAAACGGGAAGCCAGCGATCCGTGCTCGGTGGCATCAACCGCAGCCAGAGCTACTGGCGTGTCCGACTTTTTCAAGATACCAGCCGCCTTCTCATACTCGGGAGCTGACGTGGATCCACCCAACAAAGGAAGCGTGAGTTGACGTGGCAGACAAAGATGACGGTGACGACCAAAAAAAAAAAAAAAAAAGGAAAAAAGGAAGAAGGATGGATGCAAAAATGCAGACATACCCAGACGCTTGCAGTGACCGCCTACAAAGATACGATGATCGATGCATGGACATGGACAAGACATGGAAAGAAAGGGTTGGCCCGATCAGAGATGGGGGGTGAGATGCGGCCAGGTATAGCTTTTAGCTCAAGACTGCTCGAATCCCAAAGGGAGGAAGCAACAACAACACAAGCCGCTCAAGCAGCCCGCACCAAGTTCCAACTCAACTTACACCAAGGGGCAAAGAATTCTGCCAGGGGGAGGGATCGACCAGGCAAGCAAGCCAAACAACAACCAGTGAGAGAGCAGCCATTGAAATTCAAAGCCCGGTCCAGTGCCATCCGGGAGTACGGCGACACGTGGCAGCGTACCAACGACAGCCAGGTCATGCTGTTTGAGGGTCGACTCAAAGTTGCTCTCCGTGAGCGTAATCACATCTTCAGCAGCCGCCAGGGCCACCAGCAGGGCCAAGCCCAGCACCAACACCGCCTTCATCATGGCAGCCAGCTCAAAGGGGAAATCCGCACCAGCTTCGCCCACTGAACACTTTCGTCGACAAATCAACAACAGAAAACGTGAGAGAGCGCACACGAATGTTCCATCACCTTCCATTGGCTTCTCTCTCACTATCTCTCTCGCTGTTGTCATCAGATTCTTCTTCTTCACGGTCGATGTCAGATAAAACAAATGGTTCGATTTATTACAAGCGAAAAGGGGTGATAAACTGTTTCAAACTTATTCAGAATTCATATTCAAAGCTTTGGCGGGAAAGTTCAAATGGCTGCCGTTTTCTCATTTGACCTCGGTCAATTGCTGCTTCCAGCCACATTTACATTTCCTGTTGGCTTGATCGTGTGTACTTGCTCGCTTGTCAGGTGGGGCGCGCGCATCTCTGGCCACCACAGGCTCATTCCTGTCCGACCCAGCTCTCGTTGCATTGAGGTACGCCAAGGCATCGCATGAGCGTCGGTGGGCCGTCATGTGCAGAACGACACACACAGACCTCGACATTTGCCCCCTCGCTTGTCTCTCCTTTTTGAATGAAGCGTCTCTTCCTCACCCTGCTCCGTTTACCGCTCCTGACGTTGGGCAGCATCACTTTCGAGATGGCAGGCTCGGCGGTTGACCTCGCTTATGAGTTTGACGCCAAGAAGTTTGTCGATTTTACCGACCCCGCATTCATCAGTGGTACCGATGGCCCCACCGAACCCGAGCTCAACAACTGGTTTGGTACGTGTGGGGGTTCTTGCATCTTCTTGTCTGTGCCTCGAGCACTTGTTGCAGCGTTGCGTCCCCTCGCCAAGTGCTTGTCTGTCCGTATGCGTGAGCCTGTGCACCCGCGTGGGCGCGTGCTGCCCAAGAGCGACGCTTGGGCTTCACGTTTGTCGCCAACGATGGTCGTTGTCGCAGCGCCTCATCACCTGCTTTCATCTGGCCATCCCAAACAACAGCAAACCGACGCTCCATCTCCCATCGCCCGGCGGGCGAGAGCTTGATCGAAGAGGACGAGCCGGCAAAAGAAAATGAACAAGAGTCAGAGAATAGCATGGTCGCTGATGGTGACACATCTATCGCGTCCAGCTCGGCCAGCCGACCCGTCTCTGCTGCCTCCACTAGCCACGAGTCACTGCTTGATGCCGCCCCTGAGGTGACAGCACCCGAGGCACCACAACAATCAAACCAGGACCAAACGGCCGATGTCTTGCCCGCCCACGACGACGGCGCCCAACCCCCTAAAAAGAGCAAGCCCCGCAATCTGCGTGGTGCTTGGTCCTCCAAGAGCAACAAGGCCACGACAAAGCCAGAAGCAGCTCCCGCCCCAACCAAGACGCGCTCGGGTAGCGCGAAACGCAAGGCCGCAGCTTCGGGTGCCAAAAAGGCACTGACCGCCTCCGTGTCCTCCTCGTCTGTGCGCCAGACTCGCAGCAGCTCCCTGCGCAGGAAAAAGGTGTCCTCTACCGAAGCCGAGGCCCCAGCCCCCACCAAGTCGCGCGTGGCTAGGTAAGCCGTATTCATCGAACAAGGTTTTGGCCTCGTCGCTTTGAGCCATCTGTCCCACATCACATTTTTTAATGGTTGTTTTTATCTTCTCCACTTCCGCCCCTTAGCGTCCGCCGCAAGGTCATGTCGGCGCTCTCGTCATCGTCCTCGCGCCGCCCAAAAAGTGCGGCCTCATCTGCAGCCCCAGCCTCTTCATCCTCGGAGGAGCGAGAACTCAAAACGATTGCCGCCGCCCGCAAAAGCTTCAAGCGTCTCAAAGAAAAGACCAAAAAGTCCTTCAAAGCACTCAGCAAGTCCAAGAGCGCCGCCATCACAAGCGCTGCCGCCTCATCAGCAGCTCTCTCCGAGCGACCCCTCACCGTGCCTGAGCCCTTTGACTTCAAGACCGATCGCCGCCTGGGTCCGCATCGCAGCCACTCCATGCGCCTGCGTAGTGAAACCACCACCCGCCGCGCTGGCATTGATACCACGGCTAGCGTGACCAAGCCCGAACCCTTCAAGTTGAGCCACGCTCAAAGTGTCAAGAAGAGCTTGGACGCAGAGTCAGCCGAGCCCTTCGTACCTTTGGCTGCTCAAATTGAGCAATATCAGCGTGCCACCCCCCAGCGCTTCCGCAAACGCGCACACAATGATAGTCAGTACCGGCCCCAGCCCACCGAGGGCCGCCACGAGGTGCGCTGCACTATCCCCAAGTCCCCAAATATCACCAAGCGTTCCAAGAACACCGAGGTTGGTTTGACCACGGAGGACATTGAGCTGGCCGAGCTGGCCAAACAGCCCAAGTTCAAGGCGCGCCCAGTTAACTACGACATCCTCGAATGCGAGGCTGGTACTTACGGCGTCCCCAAAGTGGCCCCCAAAGCCCCAACCGTGCCCAAGTCACCCGCCATCACCAAGTCCAAGAATGCGCTCAGTGGTGAGAACTATGAAACCTCCGACACAACCCAGACCGTCACCTTCAAGGCCAACGCCGTGCCGGATTTTGCACGTCCGTTCCAGCCTCGCCGCTCCGGCCGTCACACCAAGGCCCGCCCCTTTAGCGGAAGCCACATCTATGAAGACCCGCGCGAGAAGCGGGCCCAGCTTGAGGCGGAGTACGAGGCCGAGCTTCAGCGACAACGCGAGTTTCGCGCCCAACCCATGCCCGCATTCGAGCCCGAGATGGTTCGTGAGACGACCGAGCACAAGGCCCCCACTGAGGTTGAGCCCTTTCAGTTGGCCACGGAGGTTCGAGGCGAGTTGGCCCGTCATAAGCTGCAAGTGCTGCATGAAACTGAGGAACGGCTGCAAAAGCAACAACGCGAGTTTCGCGCCCGGGGTGCCGACGTTCTGGACAAGCCGGTCTTCTTGCCCACCAAAAGCACCAAGCCCTTGACCAGTGTAGGTAACTTTCAACTGAGCTCAGATCTTCGTGCCAAAAAGCGTCGCGAATTCGACGAAGCCCAGGCCGAGCAGCGACGTTTGCAGGAGGAGCAAGAGGCACTGGCACGCGCCGCAGCAGAGGAGCAGGAGCAGCAGGAGATTCGACGCCTGCGCAACAAGCTTGTGCACAAGGCCTCCAAGATTCGCTCCTTCAAGTCGGTGGACATTGCACCAAGCCAGAAACGCTTGACAGAGCCCCAATCACCGGCCTTTCGCATTGCGGGCCGCAAGTGAGCGCCCCAAGTGCGCGCCGCTCTCCCCGAGTTGGTCCCATGCCCAAAGACCTTTGTTTTTTACGTATTGGACATGGCGAGGCCTACTGATGCCATGTCTGCGAGCACATTTGTTTGTTTTGTGTGTGTATGTGTGTGAGTGTGCACGATGATCAGTCTTGCTATGGCCGTGCCGGGACTTTTGATTGGGTCCATTGAAAGTACTTGCACTGCGCTTCTGTCTAGCTTGTGCCTTGGGCGTCTTGCTCTCTTCTCTCTCGAGTCGTCATCCCCATTTTGCCATAATTTGCTCATTTTTCGTTGTTGCTGTTGTTGTTCTACTTTGTTTTTTCTTTTTCTTTTCTTTTCGTTCTGTTGATGTTCATTGTGTTCAGAAAGTTGAAGCGTTGCTGAAAGAGCCCAAGCCTTCGATCCGACCCAGCCCAGCCCAGCCACCCCATGCCCGTGCCACCACCCACCAGCTCAATGCTTTCTTCTTCCTGTTAATTCTCAGCAGAGACAGAACAGGGGTAGACGCGTGATTGTCAGCATAAAATGTCAGATAAACCATTGCTTCGGCAAACGTGCCTGTTGCGAAATCCCACGGTGATGGCAGCGGGATGATTTTTTTTTTTTTTTTTTTTTTTTTTCTTCGGATCGATGCAAAGGTCAAGCATCAAGGGCCAGTGGAGCAACAGGGGGAGCGGAGCGCGAAGGGTGAATGAGGGATGAGGGTTGATGGAACGTCAAGAGAGCAGCGTGGGTTTCAAGTAGATTTGGACGCGCTGGAGCCTGCCTCTGGTTGGTCACGGCGATCATTGCGTTGTGGTGTCGCACGTGGCCCCTTGTGGCTCATTTCCGCCCAGTGGGCTTGTGGGCCAGCTGTTGGAAGTGGCCACACGAGCCGGAGGAGCTCTGATCGGTGCTCAATCATTATCATAAAGGCGGGATGGGTCAGCTGACGCCAGCGGCGCGGCGAGTGGCCTTGGCCGTCACGCTGGTCGAATGCGCTGCCTTTCTGGTTCTGGGCCTGTCCATCGCTCTGTTCGGGCCCATCCTGTTGGAGCTTGCCAAGGAGATGCATACAACACTGCAGGGCGTCTCGGTGGCCTTCTCCTCTCGATCGTGTGGCTATCTTTTGGGCTCTATCGCGTCGGTCCCAATCTTCGACCGACGCCCAAACAGCGCTCCGGCCGTGCTCGGCATCACATTGGCCATTGCCGCCCTTGCCTCAGCAGCAAGCGCGCATGTGAGCCAACTGTGGCAGTTTTGTATCCTCGTGTCCTTTCAGGTATGCTTTCCCTAAATCTTTGTTCCTCCCGGCCGTCATCTCATGGGAAACCGCGTCATGCCTGCCTGCCTGCCTTTCGATTGGCTTGAAGCTGACCTCGAACCACGCTTGCGCAAAGGGGTTGGCCATGGGTATTCTAGATACGGGTGGCAACCTCCTCATTTTCAAGCTCTGGGGTGATGAGAGCCCTCCCTACATGCAATCTTTGCACGCCTCATTTGGCACCGGTGCTTTTTTCAGTCCGTTCCTTGCCAAGGCCTTCTTGCCACCCACCCCCGTAGAAACCGAGACCGACGCGGACAATGCCACACCCGTGGTTGCACCAGCCGGTCATGTCACCCAGGCCTTTACTGTCGTAGCCACAGGCATGCTCGTGGTTGCCTTGGCCTTCCTCGCCCTCAACAGCAAAGTGCGCGCCATGTTGCGCGACCAAGCAACGGCTCAAAAAGGCGCCGAGGATGGCAATGCCACCCCATCCCCTGGGCCACTGGATGCAGCCACCTACCGCTTGATTCTCGCACTGGGTTGTGTCGTCTTCTTCCTTTACGTGGGCCAGGAAGTTTCCTATGGTGCCTTCCTCTCAGCTTTTACCCAAGAAACCGATCTGGGATACACCGCCAACCAGGGTGCAAGCATCACCAGCGCCTTCTGGGGCAGCTTTGCCGCCGCCCGCATCATGGCCATCCCCCTCTCCTTGCGCTTTACCCCACGCCAACTTGTTGTGGCTGATCTTGCAATTGCCTTTGGAGCCAGCCTTCTCTTTCTGGTGGCAGCCCAGCACCAGCTTGTAGCCTGGTTGGCATCTTGCATCCTGGGTGCGGGCATGGCCTCAGTCTTTCCCAGTGGCCTCAGCTATCTCGAGCAGCGCATCAAACTGGACAGCAAGGCCGCCTCACTCATTGTTATCAGTGCAGCCGCAGGCGAGATGCTGATTCCCTTGGTGACAGGTGCTCTGTTTTCACACTGGTCACCGATCGGCTTTCCCACGGTACGTGTGCCTTGCCTTGCGGTGGAATTCCACCACCGGGACTGGGAAAACCAGTCCATTTGCCTTCCTGTGCTCTCGTGTGCTCATCGTGCACTTGCTGATTGTCGCCTCATTCGCTTCTTTTGTGTTTGGTCTCAGGTCAATTTTGTGTTGATCTTGATGGCCACCGTGGCATTTTACACACTGGACCGCGTAGCACCCGCAAGCTCGGCAAGCCGACAGACCTTATGATCAAGGCTGCAAGCCTCACAAGGGGCGTGACCGAGCCTACTCCTATTCTAAGGCTATGACCCATCACGCGAGGCTTGAATCAGAGTTGTCGCCGTTATTTTTTAATAAACGTCAATTCGCATGTCAATCAATCACTGAACAAAAACAAGGCCCTTGGATGTCTTACCCCTACAAACGGCCTCAAAGGAGAAACAGCACGATATATAGTTGACCGTGTCCGGCACGGGTGCGCGACGAGAATGCAATCTTTTTATGGTGGCATGAACCATTGGTCAAATCTACACGATCGGTTGCAACCCGAGGGTTACCCTCTAAGAAGCAGTTGCGCTTGCTGGCACCAGTCAACAAAGCTATCCAGTCGGAACGTAAGCTCGGCTACCTGGTGACACAAGAATCGAAATAGGGCCTGGCCAGCATGATCCAAGTGTGTCGCTACTCTCAATCTATTTTGACATAACAGCTGAAACTCCTCAGGTCCGTCACAACGCGCCATCACGAGTTGCAGCGTATCAGAGAGCCTTGCTGGAATGTTTCCTAGTTCTACAGGCTGCCAAATTGTTTCAGAAAAGTTACCCAGTCTATGCAGCAAGGGTGTACACAGTTGTCGCCAGTCTTCTGTTGCTCTCTGGGCCAAGGGCAAGGTATGCGCCCACTCCTCGAGCTCCCGATCTAGCCTTGCGGGCGCTTTGACCTGACGGAAATGCTCTAGTTCACATTGAAAGCGTAGTAGCTCGCTGAGAAGCGTTTCCACGTCATGCACGGCGTCAGCAAAATCCAAGAGGTCCGGGCATTGCCACAAGTCCTGGCTGCCCCTCACACAGGACACGGTCTGCACCAGGTTTTCACAGGCCTCTTTGATATAGCGTGGCGGCGAAAGGGCGAGCGAGCGCATCATGCTGCTTGAACAAGCTGTTCCAGCCAACACTGTGAACAAAGAAGGTACAATTCAACTGCGTTGAGCTCTGGTTTCAAGGGGAAGAAAATGCGTCTTTCACTTTCCTTCCATACACATCTACCAAGATTGTCGTTTGTGCCGACATCACAAGCACTTTTTTTTTTTTTTTTGCTTGCATGACATCTTTCTTGAAAGCATTCTCGGTTTGTGAGAACACATTTTGGTCAAACTCTCAATTCTGTCGCTTGATTTGCTTCCTTGTGTTTCTTGTTGGTTACATGTGGTAGATGTGCCGTTGTTTGGGCCATTGTTATTGATGAGTCTTGTCTACCAATTCATCTCTCTCTCGAACGAAGCAAGCATTTTGCAATGCTTGCATGATTCAGCACGACGGAATGAAAGAACTGAGACACAGAGCCCAAAATATCAAATTTGCGACAACTTGACCCGGCGAGTCCAATCGAAGCTCAGTCAGAAATACGTTGCTGCTCTCACAGAAAGTCAGGAGACACTTTCTACCTTTTCTGGCTTGTGAATGCAATACACACACACACACACACACACACACACATCAGAATTAAAGCTCTGGGAAAGGCTGGTTGCACTCCAAACCACAACTGCCCGAACAACTGCAAGGCCAGCAACAATTCAACGAGGAAGCACCAGGTGAGACACATGATCAAGATCGAGAGACTCAACCAAACACAACCGCCACAACTGACCTGCAGGACCACATGGCGCTCAGTATCCAGGTTCCATCGTGATTCACATGCATGCCCTAACGGCCACAAAAGCACAATGTGCGTGAAAACCCCCACGTCTCTTTTTCCATCGCACGAAGCACGCACTTCCACCCCCCATCAAAAATTAAAAGCAAAAACTTCTTTGCCGTGTTCAGCAACATACCTGCGGAGTGACGCCCCACTCAATGCCAGTGCCCACGACGTGAAACGTGTTTTCTGAGCGGGGGATGGTGTGAAGGTCCTCCACATCGAAGCTATAGCTTGTGGCATTTTTGATCAGGTTCACGGTTACGAGTGAATATTGCCAAGTGATTCCTATCAGGAGTAGAACGCACATGATGAAGATGAGGAAGATCTTTAAACAAAATGCTCATCGGTGAGGCCTGCTCTGAGTACGTGTCTGCATGTGTGCGTGTGCACTCTACTAACCGCCATCCTGGGAAACAATCGTCTCATTGAGAGCGTTACGGCCCACAACTCGCTCAAGCTGGTCGAAACCCAGCAAGCGCGTCGGTGCCGTCATTTCTGCGCCGCAGCAGATGGAAACGTTTGAGATATTGAGCAACGGACGGCCAGCATTGCACAACCACAAGTTGCTTGGAAGACTTTGCGTTCTGCTTACCGGCCCAACCCGCCAAACCATCATCGGCTGTGGTGAAGCAACCATCTGAAGTACACGCCAGCACGCGCCCACGCTCTTCATCGTGCACATACTCGCGAAAGCACGAGCAGGCTAACAAAATTTACTGGGCGTGTGAGCAAAAAGAACGATCGACGACGCCTCAGGACAAGCAGCTTTGACCAGCCATTCAGTGCGCACCGTCATATGCAGGCCGGGTCAAATTTGTAGGAGGAAGCTCTGGCTCCACCTCACGGTGCGCTAAAAGTCGAGTAGCGAGTGCTGTCAATGAGTGTGCACGAGCAAAGGCACCGTGCTGAAGCCAATGGCGAGTACTGACCAACGCAAGTCTGAAAGAGAGGAGTTGTCATAGATGATGCATAGCGATCCAAGGCACAATAGAAGGTCTGTAGCCCCAGTCCCAAAGTGCAAGCACATCATCCCGATCAACCATCATTAGCATGATGACATGCGCAAAACCCCACGAAACCATAGCAGTGCTAAAAGCTCCCTTTCCTTTCAAACACACACAAGCTGATGGGGCACAACCGACCTGAGCGTCTGTTGCTTGATTCGCTGGTTGTACCCGAACTGCATGAGCTTTGTAGACTCCACCTGCGTTGAACAGTTAAGAGCAAAGTTTTGAGGCACCCATCTCGGCAGTAGAGTCAAAAGCACCTTACAAGAAAGACATACCAGGTGGTAAAATCAAGTTGACAGCCGACACCAACCCCACGTTCATCTGTTGCACTTCAAAGAAACCTGAAAAAAAAAACACATGTGCCAACTTCACGTGAGGCTGCTCTGACTTCAGACAGCTTTGGAAAGTGACAAAGCATCATGCAAATAGAGAAATATATGTGCCAGATAGACTGTACCGAGATCATCTCCGGGGAGAGACACATTGACCAACGCGCCGTTCACGAGATACTGGTTCACCTGCAAAAGCCAGCGGCCAACGCTGGCTCAAAGTGAGGTGTGCGCAGCGCTGCTGCCCACATGAACGCAAGAGCCCCGTGCTCGCTCTCAGCAAGTCTTGCTTGCCTGATGAGCCGGGCTAGTCCACATTCGGCCCTCGGCATCATTGCCAGTCAATTGTATCATCACGGGCTTATCTGGTGACCAGAATAGCCATGTGCGCGAGGTTGCAGGCCAAGCGATGACATGAGCAAGTTGAAACGCCAAATCTTGCAACACGAGAAGCACCGACCAAACTACTCACCATCCGTCTGGGCCTCCTCGTGTGGCCAAACCGTCACCCAATACAGCACATCAGCCGGGCTCACATATACTCGCACGCTACAACATTTCAAGACAACAAGTGAGAAACACAAAACACGCACAATCAATCGAGTTCTGCACACTCGCAGGGTGCTTGGATGGGACACAAACCGAGTGCCTGCGCCACAGATAGCAGGATCTGATGTAATAAAGTAATGCCAACCAATGCTCCAGAAAGTGCCATCTGCGTGCCAGAGTACATGAGAACAGCTCGTCACATGGCAAAGAGGAATTGAGATTGTGCGAAAGAAAAAAAAAATGGTAGTCGTACTGAGGAGAATATCGCCAGTATCCTGTGGGCCATTGGTAAATTCATGCACGACATCACCCGCCTACGTGTTCCGCGCGAGGAGCGACCATCAGTCATCAAGCTTGCCGCATGTATCATGCAAGTGGGGGTGCTTCCTTCATAATGCGTTGCACACAAAATGCTCTCACCGCTATGGAGCAACTGTCAAAGCCAGTCTTGGTAACTTTATACAAGTCTTGTTGAGCGCGGATTCCTTCGACAAACTTTATGATCATAATAGACAAAGCAGCTTAGTCCAAGCAACCATGCTCGCCAGGGCCGTCTCGCAATTCGCGAGCATGATGAGAAGCAGAGTCCTGCACATGTAACATAGGATTGTGCGCGACCAACCTGGTCCCATTGAAACCGAACGAAGCCATTTTCTGGGATATGCACATCTGGTTGTGGCTGGGAGGTCCAATGCCAGGTCACGATGGTGGCTATCAGACAGAAAAAAAGGTGAAGCATCGAAAAGCGGACAAGCAGCACAAAGGCCAAGCATGAAACAAACAGGTGGTGGAACAAAAGCATCACACCATCGCTAGGAGACGGCTGAACAAAGCTTGTGTCTGGAGGTGCAGTGGTCGTTGTAGTGGGGGGCAAAGTTGTGCCGATTCCCAGTGTATCAACTTGAACCTTCATGCCTGCACCACAGTTGCTGGCGTAGTTGTCCACAAACCATCGTCGTCCGGCCCTATCCATGCTCACTGCCAAATTGGTACTGCAGGACGATACGGTTATCATACACAATCACATCGCTGACCGTAACGTTGACATGTGGGTGTGGGAGAGACGAACACGACTCAAGAAGTACCTCGAAGTGGTTGGGCTTTGAAGCAGAACCGTGTCGACACCTGTCAAGTCACAGGCATCAAACGCAGCCTGACTTGACAACTCCAGCAAACCATGTGGTGAGTCTGTCAAGAGGGGAAGGCAGGAGGAGGAGGATGAGAGGAACCGTAATTCACGCATGTTCCCGATCACCAAATCAAGCTCGTCCTATAAAAGCCCCCCCCCCCCCCTCCTCCACGCCATCCTCCTTCTCCCTCTTCAAAGGCAAAGGTGACAGAAAGCAGCGAGCATAGGCTGACTTGTCCAGGAAAAGCGAAGTTGTGTGCCAAACTCCACCGTGGGATCGCCCAGAAACGAGCGCAGCTCGGGGCCTGTGTTGCCACGTCCGCCAATGTCAGAGAGATGTCAACAGATGTGAGGAGCGTGAGCAATTGGGATTGGTCGAGATGCATTGACGCCCAAGGTCAGTAATGCCGCGGACCTGTGATGTAGGTGCTGCTGCCATTTGGAAACACTGGGTTGAAAACCCATTGTAACGTCTATCAAAGTTTTGCGCGGGCAAACGTGTTGGCAAGTTGCAAGGCATCTTCTGGCACGCTGAGGTCACAAAGTTATCAGCCAAACCCCACGTACCAATTCCGAAGAGGCGCTGGTGGTGGGAGACACCATGAAGAGCACAGCCAGGCCACCAAGCACAGTCTTCATCGCGGCATGAGTCACCATCATGGCTGCCTCGATGCGAACAACAACGCAAAGCAGGAAAGAAAGCGGAAAAAAAAAAAAATGAGCGCTGCAAACAAAACAAAGCTCATCCACCCCCAACAGCACACAACCTTGTCTTGCTTGGTTCGTCGCAGTAAGGTGGAGACAACAGTTGTCTTCCTTTGCATTTGGATGCTAATGTTGTTGCCGCGACGTGCATGCATGCACGCATCGCTCACGAACATCACAGTCACAAAGGGTATTTGTTGTTACATGTACCTTTGGATTGTTACCAAAAATAAATTTTTCAAGTGTTGTCAAAAAATGGTTGTTGGAGAGGAGGTCGCACCTATAAGGGGTGTTTTGTTGGATGGCGGTCGGCGTTTATTGTGGTCAGATCCCAGCCCACTTGGGATGATGCGAACCGTGCAAACCTGTTGAATCTATGAGATGCCATTTTGTGAGCGTAGCTGCCCCACATCAAGAGTTATATTCTTCTTTTGTTTCTTTGCTCTGGAACTTATAAAACCTTGAAACTCGACTTTTCTCGTCTATCGGGGACTGCAGTGCAGGAAGCTTGGGCACTCAGCTTTTCAAAGATGCTCAGATAGGTAGGGCGAGAAGAATCGGTGGAGAAGTGGGCTTTCGTGCGGTGGTGGTGGTAGTAAATAAGCTTCAATTCGTGTTATTATTAAGACGTGGAAGTATGGGGCTCTAGTGCAATCAATGAGTCGATATACGCCTTGGACTTTTTGTACTCTCGTCGCAAGCCTTGATGAGCGAATCAATCTCATTCTGGTCTGTATTAGAGCTGGCCCGAGGCGCGGCTGGCCTGTTTGAGTCGCCATCGTGACCGCTCTTGAGGCGTGATGCGATCGAGTAGGCGGCGCTGACGCGGCGTTGAGCGAAAAACTGGCAAGCTCAATGACATGCTGACGACCGGTGTCTCGCTTCAGGCCCTCCTCACGGCCATGCAGTACGTGCCTAGCCTCATCAACCACCTCTACACGCTGCCCCCAAGTCTGACGTCGGGCTTGTCCGAGCTCTTGCACCGTGCTTGCAAGGACACCTTTGTCAAAGCCTTTTTTGCCAAGGTAAACCTGTCTGCACCAGCCGGAGCTGAAGGTCATGACGTTACGCTGGAACAGCTCCTGGAGGCTCGCATCTTCACGCGGGCCAACACCGGGGGCTTTGGCCTGCACGACTTGGTTGAGCGCGGACCGGTGGCTTATGTCTGCAACATGGCCAAGCTGGCCACTCGCTACCCTCGAGTTTACGATCGACTTTTGGAGGATGCATCGAGGGCTGCCGACTTTGAGGACCACGTGCAGCGAGCTGGCTTCCAGATGGCCACGGTCAAGGACGCGGCGACTCAGCGACCAGCTGAGATCATTGCCCTCCGCTCCAAGGCCGCACTGGACGACCTGATGGCCAAGTGCGCGCTGGACCTGCAGCAGGCATATCTGGCCTCACGCGAGTGGGGCGTCAGCACTGTCTTGACCATGCGGGGTCGAGACAAGTTGCGTCGCTTGAGCGACACGACCTTTGCCATTGCGGTCGTGTCCATGATGGGTTTTGGCCTCCATGAACTCATCAACGTCAAGCCGACGGACAAGTGCCTGCTCTGCAGCAGCAAGACACCCCAGCCGCGACTGACCCGCGAGCACCTGCTGACCTGCCGTCCCATCAAGCGACACAACGCCCTTCGCGACGAGATGGGCCGCCTGCTCAGGTACGCCACCCTCTCCCATGTCTGGGTGGAAAAGTCTGGCTACAACGCCAACGGTCAGAGCTGCCGCATCGACCTGCACTGCCGCAACCCCTTTCCCGGCGGTGCTCTGGGCCCAGCTCTGCCCGACCTGGGCATTGATGTGACTGTGCGCACAGCCCAACCCCCGACCACCTCGCAAGCCTGCATCAAGGTGGGCGCTGCCCTTCGCCGAGCCGAAAAGGAGAAGCGCGACTACTACACCGGTTTCAACCATGGAAAAACTCTGATCGTCCCTGCGGCGATGACGAGAACCGGTGGGTTCGCCTCCTCCTTTGTGGATCTGCTTGGTCAGCTCGCCCGCTGCGCCGAGGCCCGTGGTGTGTACCAGCCGGGGCTGGACGAGGCCTTTGTTCCTCGGTGGAAGGGTCGCTTCGCGGCGCTGGTCCATCAGATGAACGCTGGTCCATCAGATGAACGCTGACCACATCCAGCGCCACTTTGGCGGTGTCTGCCTACGCTCGTCGTAGGTAGGCACCGCCTCGGGGGTCCCTCTGTGGGGATCCCTGTGTGCACCAGTCGCTCCCTAGGTGGTTCTCGTTGTGATCTTTTCATGATGGCTTGACTTGTATTTTTGTTTTAATTTTACTCGTATTTTGCACTAATTTTTACTGCATTTTTGTAAAGTCCTTTGTATGATGTCTTCTTCTTCTGTGGTCGGTTGCCTTTTCAACCCGGCGTTGTGCCTTATTGTATGTGAGCGTGCCGTGGTGTTTTTTGTGTGATCGTGCTGTGATGGCTTATATTTGTGATGCTTGACTGCCGTTTTTGGGTGTCTAGTGTTTGAAATGGCTGTATCTCTCGATATACTTGGTCGTTTCTCACGGTTTTTGTTTCTATGGGCGTGATTCTTTGCGCTTGTACTCCTCGGCATGATAGAAGCCGTTGAATGTGTTTTGTTTTCTTGTGTTGTTTTGCGTGCCGTCGTGATTTTGATGTCGGGGTTGCACAGCTTTGCTTTCAGCTCTGAGGTTCAAACACCTAATTTATTATTATTATCTGCTCGTGCCTGACCTGCTCGGAACTGATTTGCTCGGTTCTGATGTGCTCGGGCCTGTCTTGTCACGACTGATGTGCTCGGGCCCGATCCTCTCGAGTCGGATCTGCTTGGGCCTGATCTGCTCGCGACTGATCTGCTGGGGCCTGATCTGCTGGGGCCTGATTTGGTCGGAACTGATATACTCGGTTCTGATCTGCTTGGGTCTGTCCTTGTCAACCCTGATCTGCTCGTGCCTGACCTGCTCGGAACTGATTTGCTCGGTTCTGATGTGCTCGGGCCTGTCCTTGTCAACCCGGATGTGCTCGGGCCCGATCCGCTCGAGTCGGATCTACTCGGGCCTGATCTGCTCGCGACTGATCTGCTGGGGCCTAACCTGCTCGCGACTGATCTATTCGGTTCTGATCTGCTCGGACCTGATTTGCTCGGTTCTGATGTGCTCGGGCCTGTCCTTGTCAGACCTGATGTGCTCGGGCCCGATCCTCTCGAGTCGGATCTGCTCGGGCCTGATCTGCTCGCGACTGATCTGCTGGGGCCTGATCTGCTCGGGCCTGATCTTTCGGCTATCTGCTCGGAACTGATATACTCGGTTCTGATTGCTCGGGCCTGTCCTTTTCAGACCTGATCTGCTTGGGTCTGTCCTTGTCAACCCTGATCTGCTCGTGCCTGACCTGCTCGGAACTGATTTGCTCGGTTCTGATGTGCTCGGGCCTGTCCTTGTCAACCCGGATGTGCTCGGGCCCGATCCGCTCGAGTCGGATCTACTCGGGCCTGATCTGCTCGCGACTGATCTGCTGGGGCCTAATCTGCTCGGAACTGATCTATTCGGTTCTAATCTGCTCGGGCCTGATATACTCGGTTCTGATATGCTCGGGCCTGTCCTTTTCAGACCTGATCTGCTTGGGTCTGTCCTTGTCAACCCTGATCTGCTAGTGCCTGACCTGCTCGGAACTGATTTGCTCGGTTCTGATGTGCTCGGGCCTGTCCTTGTCAACCCGGATGTGCTCGGGCCCGATCCGCTCGAGTCGGATCTACTCGGGCCTGATCTGCTCGCGACTGATCTGCTGGGGCCTGATCTGCTGGGGCCTGATTTGGTCGGAACTGATATACTCGGTTCTGATGTGCTCGGGCCTGTCCTTTTCAGACCTGATCTGCATGGGTCTGTTTTAAAGGTGTATGTCCAGTACAGTGTTATGTGTGTGGACAAGGCGATTGTCACAGAGGTATCCAACCAATCGAAGTGCATACGAGAACATGGATTGAAGCAAGGCGAAGGAACAAGACAGAACAAGACAGAAGGAGGGAAGTGGAACGACCGAGGTCAAGAAGGAAAATGGTACCGATCCAGGGAGATCGCTCCCATTTATAGCAGGTGGAAACACACACACACAGTGGAGACAGAGAATGGACTATCACACTGAAGACAGGTGGAGGCGATATCAGCAATCTGTTGGGACCAACAGATGCCACAACAAGATGATACACCAAGATGGCACAGCAAGATGTTACACAACAAGGTGGGACAACATCAAGTACCAGAGGACACACAACGTGGTAAAGTATTTTTTTCTGACATCTTGTCGTGAACCACGTTGTCAGATAAAATCTGCAACCCCGCTCCTTGCGGCCCGCGTTTTGGCGGCGCCCTCGCTCCCACCGTGTCCGCTCGCTTGCTCGCTTGCTTGCCCCGCGGACATGGCCTCTGAGTCCGGCGGCGAGGATTCTTGGACCCAGGTCCGCGGTGCTAAGCGCCCGAGTGCTGAATCACCTCCAAGCAACACCACCACCTCGCCTTCCCAAACTCATCGTTCTGCAAAACACACAAAACATGGCAGCGCTCGCCACGACCGTAACCATGTTTTCCCTGACCCTATGACTACCCCGCTTCGCCCTCGCGCCCACCACTCTGTCTCTACCGCCCGTGCCTCGTCTCATGTGCCCTCGACGTCCCCCGCTGCCGGTGCGACCGAGTCTTCGGCACGTGCCGTCGTGCCCGCGGCCGAGCCAGTGACCAGGACGTCAAACGGCGGCGGGGAGCACCGAGGATTTGTCAGCATCGGTGCCCTCTGAGCCAAATGGCAGCGGGGAGCAGCAACCCTCGCCCGAGTCCACAGGGCAGACACATCATTCGATTCCTAACACACCATCGGATTTTTTGACCATGTCTTCGGATGAAAGCGACTCCCCTCCTCGCTCCACCGCACTCCGCGCGCCCACCCCTATCGCCCCTGCCGCGCATGATGGTGCCGGTGACACAAACGGCAGTGCCACGCCTGAGCCATTGGTGCAATCACCTACACCCGCTCAAATGGTGCTGCCATATCCATCGGGTACACAACAAACCCATTCCGATCCCTCTCCGCCCTCTGCTTCACCCCCTGCCTCTGCCATTTTGCCCGCTGCCGTTTCACATCCAGTCGAACACAGTGAGCATACAAACTCAGCCCCACTTGGCGAAGTCAGTGAGAGTGAAACACACAATACAGCGGGCGAACACAGTGAGAGTGAACAAGATGTCCTTCTCAGCGATCCCGCTCCGCCCATCGCTGCCAACGTGCTGGATGCCCAGCGCAAGGTCCTGCTGAAGACATCTGGCCACAGGCAACTCCTCGCCTGCCCATTTGGGCTTTGCAAATGCAAGGGGCCCCGCCTTATAATAAATAAATTAGGTGTTTGAACCTCAGAGCTGAAAGCAAAGCTGTGCAACCCCGACATCAAAATCACGACGGCACGCAAAACAACACAAGAGAACAAGACATTTTCATCGGCTTCTATCATGCTGAAAAGTACAAGCGCGAAGAATCACGCACAAGGAAACAAAAATCATGAAAAACGACTAAGTATAACCAGAGATACGGCCATTTGAACCACTAGACACATAAAAAGGCAGTCACACATCACAACTACAAGCCATCACAGCACAAACATAAAAAACACCACGGCACGCTCACATACAACAAGAGACAGCGTCGGGTTGAAAAGGCAACCGACCACAGAAAGAAAAGTCATCATACAAAGGACTTTACAAAAATTCAGCAAAAATACCACACAAATACAGTCAAAATCAAAGTAAAATTAAAACAAAAATACAAGTCAAGCCATCAAAAGATCACAACGAGAACCACCTAGGGAGCAACAGGTGCACACAGGGATCCCCACAGAGGGACCCCCGAGACG
>NW_001865055.1:335889-336788 GCF_000002865.3 Monosiga brevicollis MX1
GCTTGAGCGACACGACCTTTGCCATTGCGGTCGTGTCCATGATGGGTTTTGGCCTCCATGAACTCATCAACGTCAAGCCGACGGACAAGTGCCCGCTCTGCAGCAGCAAGACACNCCAGCCGCGACTGACCCGCGAGCACCTGCTGACCTGCCGTCCCATCAAGCGACACAACGCCCTTCGCGACGAGATGGGCCGCCTGCTCAGGTACGCCACCCTCTCCCATGTCTGGGTGGAAAAGTCTGGCTACAACGCCAACGGTCAGAGCTGCCGCATCGACCTGCACTGCCGCAACCCCTTTCCCGGCGGTGCCCTGGGCCCAGCTCTGCCCGACCTGGGCATTGACGTGACTGTGCGCACAGCCCAACCCCCGACCACCTCGCAAGCCTGCATCAAGGTGGGCGCTGCCCTTCGCCGAGCCGAAAAGGAGAAGCGCGACTACTACACCGGTTTCAACCATGGAAAAACTCTGATCGTCCCTGCGGCGATGACGACAACCGGTGGGTTCGCCTCCTCCTTTGTGGATCTGCTTGGTCAGCTCGCCCGCTGCGCCGAGGCCCGTGGTGTGTACCAGCCGGGGCTGGATGAGGCCTTTGTTCCTCGCTGGAAGGGTCGCTTTGCGGCGCTGGTCCATCAGATGAACGCTGACCACATCCAGCGCCACTTTGGCGGTGTCTGCCTGCGCTCGTCGTAGGTAGGCACCGCCTCGGGGGTCCCTCTGTGGGGATCCCTGTGTGCACCTGTTGCTCCCTTGGTGGTTCTCGTTGTGATCTTTTGATGGCTTGACTTGTATTTTTGTTTTAATTTTACTTTGATTTTGACTGTATTTGTGTGGTATTTTTGCTGAATTTTTGTGTAAAGTCCTTTGTATGATGACTTTTCTTTCTGTGGTCGGTGCCTT
>NW_001865055.1:338509-340425 GCF_000002865.3 Monosiga brevicollis MX1
CTCCTTTGTGGATCTGCTTGGTCAGCTCGCCCGCTGCGCCGAGGCCCGTGGTGTGTACCAGCCGGGGCTGGATGAGGCCTTTGTTCCTCGGTGGAAGGGTCGCTTTGCGGCGCTGGTCCATCAGATGAACGCTGACCACATCCAGCGCCACTTTGGCGGTGTCTGCCTGCGCTCGTCGTAGGTAGGCACCGTCTCGGGGGTCCCTCTGTGGGGATCCCTGTGTGCACCTGTTGCTCCCTAGGTGGTTCTCGTTGTGATCTTTTGATGGCTTGACTTGTATTTTTGTTTTAATTTTACTTTGATTTTGACTGTATTTGTGTGGTATTTTTGCTGAATTTTTGTAAAGTCCTTTGTATGATGACTTTTCTTTCTGTGGTCGGTTGCCTTTTCAACCCGACGCTGTCTCTTGTTGTATGTGAGCGTGCCGTGGTGTTTTTTATGTTTGTGCTGTGATGGCTTGTAGTTGTGATGTGTGACTGCCTTTTTATGTGTCTAGTGGTTCAAATGGCCGTATCTCTGGTTATACTTAGTCGTTTTTCATGATTTTTGTTTCCTTGTGCGTGATTCTTCGCGCTTGTACTTTTCAGCATGATAGAAGCCGATGAAAATGTCTTGTTCTCTTGTGTTGTTTTGCGTGCCGTCGTGATTTTGATGTCGGGGTTGCACAGCTTTGCTTTCAGCTCTGAGGTTCAAACACCTAATTTATTATTGGCGTTGTAGCCAGACTTTTCCACCCAGACATGGGAGAGGGTGGCGTACCTGAGCAGGCGGCCCATCTCGTCGCGAAGGGCGTTGTGACGCTTGATGGGACGGCAGGTCAGCAGGTGCTCGCGGGTCAGCCGCGGCTGAGGTGTCTTGCTGCTGCAGAGCGGGCACTTGTCCGTCGGCTTGACGTTGATGAGTTCATGGAGGCCAAAACCCATCATGGACACGACCGCAATGGCAAAGGTCGTGTCGCTCAATCGACGCAACTTGTCCCGACCCCGCATGGTCAAGACTGTGCTGACGCCCCACTCGCGTGAGGCCAGATATGCCTGCTGCAGGTCCAGCGCGCACTTGGCCATCAGGTCGTCAAGTGCCGCCTTGGAGCGGAGGGCAATGATCTCAGCTGGTCGCTGGGTCGCCGCGTCCTTGACCGTGGCCATCTGGAAGCCAGCTCGCTGCACGTGGACCTCAAAGTCGTCAGCCCTCGATGCATCCTCCAAAAGTCGGTCGTAGACCCGAGGGTAGCGAGTGGCCAGCTTGGCCATGTTGCAGACATAAGCCACCGGACCGCGCTCAACCAGGTCGTGCAGGCCAAAGCCCCCGGTGTTGGCCCGCGTGAAGAGGCGAGCCTCAAGGAGCTGTTCCAGCGTAACGTCATGACCTTCAGCTCCAGCTGGTGCAGACAGGTTTACCTTGGCAAAAAAGGCTTTGACAAAGGTGTCCTTGCAAGCACGGTTCAAGAGCTCGGACAAGCCCGACGTGAGACTTGGGGGCAGCGTGTAGAGGTGGTTGATGAGGCTAGGCACGTACTGCATGGCCGTGAGGAGGGCCTGAAGCGAGACACCGGTCGTCAGCATGTCATTGAGCTTGCCAGCAATGTGCTTTGCCTTGTCGTTCAGCTGCTTCTTCATCCACTCGCGACGGCCAATCGGCGTTCCCAAGACCGTCATGCCCGTGTTGGCCGTCTCGCGCACGGCATCTGGCAAGACAGACTTGATAGCAGCGATGGAAGCGGGATGGTGGCGAGGCATGTAGAAGCGGCTCTTACTGGGCTGCAAATGAAGGCCAGCAGACTCTGCACGAGCCTTGATAATCTCGACGTCGGCCGCCACGTCCTCCGCGGGACCCATCAGTACAATGTCGTCGAGGTATTTGATGACCTTGCAGCGGTAGTCAGTGGTAGCGTCGAGGAGACCCAGGACCTCACAGGA
>NW_001865055.1:342982-344250 GCF_000002865.3 Monosiga brevicollis MX1
AGCCAGCTGTATTGGTCTGCCGTCCACTCGGACTATACCGCTGAAGAGCGAGAGATGTGCTGGGCTTTGATTTTGGCCTTGCCTAGCATGTTGTTGTCTGCTCCCTCGACCGCACTGTCTACGATTGACCTGCGCAATATGTTTCACGATCGTCTCCGTTGGCTTGTGACGGGGCAACTAGGTCGGGTCGTGGACGCCATGCGCAAGGCAGTCGCACGCAAGCAGAGCCGTCGAGGACAGCTGAACGCCGGCGCGGGCGCCCACCCGAACGACGCAGTCGACCAGAGCCTCAGGTCACTCGTCCGCGACCCGGACCTGGCGGACGAAGCCTGGGCAAACCACGTCACGAACCGTCTGAACCGAGGTCAGATTGCCAAAGCATTTGATGCCGACAAGGCTCGTGCCGTGATTGGTAATTCTGAGGTTCAGGCCGTGCGCGACCTCTTGGTACCGCCCGGGCTGACCCCGTACATTGCTTCGACACCCGCCTCCACGTCTACACTGGCACCAGCCACGGCTGCGAGCTCCCCAACCGTGTCCTTCACCAAAGGTGAGCTCCCCAAGGCGTTGGCGGCCACCAAGGGTGTCACCGACCCCTATGGTTGGTCTGGTGAGCTTCTTGCCTCCATCTACCGCATCAAGGAGCACTTCAGTCAAGTCTTGGGCCCACGCCAGGGTTCTTCCAGCGACCCGACTGCTCCTTCTGATGGAGGCGCGCCTCAGGGCCCCACCACCGCGACTGGAGGTCCTCAGGTTGCCTTGAACAAGATCTTTCACCACATTGCCAACAACACCGTACCCGAGTCGATTCGACATGCCCTTTGCTCCATCAACTACACTATCCTGGAGAAAGCCAACGGCAAGTTTCGACCCGTGGGCACGGATTCCATCTTCAACAAGGTTGTCAACCGCGCTCTGCTCGAGCAACAGCAGCCCCATATTGCCCACTTGCTACAGGCCAGTCCAGAGCTGGCCGTCGGAGTCAAGGACGGCATTTCAGCTGCGGTTGGCATGGCCTTTGGTGAGCTTCAAGCCTGTGAGTCTACCCCGGGCTGGACCATGCTCTCCCTCGATTTCAAGAGTGCCTTCAACTACACCGACCGAGCACGGCTGCACGAGATTGTGGCCGACAAGGTCCCTGGCCTCTTGCGCGCCTTTGAACGACACTATGCTCGACCCACTACTCACTGCATTGTCGACAAGTTCTTCAAGGTGATTGACATTGATGTTGGCCAAGGCATTGTGCAGGGCAACGAGCTATCGCCCTT
>NW_001865055.1:349762-350978 GCF_000002865.3 Monosiga brevicollis MX1
CCAAGAGGTCGAGCACGGCCTGAACCTCAGAATTACCAATCACGGCACGAGCCTTGTCGGCATCAAATGCTTTGGCAATCTGACCTCGGTTCAGACGGTTCGTGACGTGGTTTGCCCAGGCTTCGTCCGCCAGGTCCGGGTCGCGGACGAGTGACCTGAGGCTCTGGTCGACTGCGTCGTTCGGGTGGGCGCCCGCGCCGGCGTTCAGCTGTCCTCGACGGCTCTGCTTGCGTGCGACTGCCTTGCGCATGGCGTCCACGACCCGACCTAGTTGCCCCGTCACAAGCCAACGGAGACGATCGTGAAACATATTGCGCAGGTCAATCGTAGACAGTGCGGTCGAGGGAGCAGACAACAACATGCTAGGCAAGGCCAAAATCAAAGCCCAGCACATCTCTCGCTCTTCAGCGGTATAGTCCGAGTGGACGGCAGACCAATACAGCTGGCTCAGGGTGGCAGCCATCAGCTTGGTCTCGGTGGCGTTGGTAGCGGCTGCGCTGCATCAGTGGATGCCGGGCGAGCTTGAGCAGTTCGCAGACACTGATGCGAGACCCTACACACTGTTGGGGCCAAGCGCCACGCATAATCTCAAGCAGGTCGTGTCCAGCCGCATGAAACAACGCCTCGGTCGCTCGCTTCAGATTGGCACCACATCGGGAGCGGTGTTGACTGATACCAGTAGCTTCGAAGAAGAGGTGACACTTGTTGCACTGGGCGACCAATTTGGCCTCCATCACCTGCTTGACCAGATCAGTGGCTTGCTCGTCGTAGGGGTGCTTGCGTAGTACATGATTGACCCAGGCTTTGCGGTCAAGGCGGGGCCCCTTGCATTTGCAAAGCCCAAATGGGCAGGCGAGGAGTTGCCTGTGGCCAGATGTCTTCAGCAGGACCTTGCGCTGGGCATCCAGCACGTTGGCAGCGATGGGCGGAGCAGGATCGCTGAGAAGAACATCTTGCTCACTCTCACTGTGTTCGCCCGCTGCATCGTGTGTTTCACTCTCACTGACTTCGCCAAGTGGGGCTGAGTTTGCATGCTCACTGTGTTCGACAGGATGTGAAATGGCAGCGGGCAAAATGGCAGTGGCAGGGGGTGAAGCCGAGGGCGGAGAGGGATCGGAATGGGTTTGCTGTGTATCCGATGGATCTGGCAGCACCATTTGAGCGGGTGTAGGTGATTGCACCAATGGCTCAGGCGTGGCACTGCCGTTTGTGTCAC
>NW_001865055.1:356417-367909 GCF_000002865.3 Monosiga brevicollis MX1
CGGCAGCGGGGGACGTCGAGGGCACATGAGACGAGGCACGGGCGGTAGAGGCAGAGTGGCGGGCGCGAGGGCGAAACGGGGTGGTCATAGGGTCAGGGAAAACATGGTTACGGTCGTGGCGAGCGCTGCCATGTTTCGTGTGTTTCGCAGAACGATGAGTTTGGGAAGGCGAGGTGGTGGTGTTGCTTGGAGGTGACTCGGCACTCGGGCGTTTAGCACCGCGGACCTGGGTCCAAGAATCCTCGCCGCCGGACTCAGTGGCCATGTCCGCGGGGCAAGCAAGCGAGCAAGCGAGCGGACACGGTGGGAGCGAGGGCGCCGCCAAAACGCGGGCCGCAAGGAGCGGGGTTGCAGATTTTGTCTGACAACGTGGTTCACGCCAAGATGTCAGAAAAAAAAAACGTCTACGACCGCGTCCGCGACCACGTCCACGGCCATGCCCGTGCCCGCGCCCTCCACCATGCTCAACAGCAAAGGCACCCTGTTTAGGTTCGGCGCGGGCACCAGCAGGCGTGAGTTTGTGCAGGTTAGCAGTCACCACCTCAAAGAACTTGCCCAAATCCCAAGACGGTTGATACAGGTTTGCAATCACGTCCCTGAGTTTCGAAGGCAGGCCATCAACCAGTTGGGCGATGACGAGGGTTGCCGAGTAGGCGCCCTCAATGCGAAGGGTGTCAACGGCAGCAGTGATGGAGGAGCGGTAGACAGGAAAGTCGTCGGCCGTGCGGATGCGTTGGTCGCGAAGAGCCTGAGAGGCTTGGGTAATGTCGTGACGAGTGGTCTGGAGGAAGAGGGCGCCCATCTGTTTGAACCAGGCGCCCAAGACGATGCGTTGGCGTGATTTTTCGCGCTGAAAACGAGAGGCAAGGTCACCTCTCAAGCACGGTAAGATCCAGTCAACCAGGATGTCGTTGACGTAGATGAGGTAGTCCAGGTCGGAAGAAATGTCGCCATAAATATCCTGGATACCAGCGGCGGTGCAGCCCTCTAGATCGAGGGTGGCCATATGCAGCAAGGGCTCGGCTTGGAGAAGAACGAGGGCCGAGTTGACATTTTCTTTGAGGGAGTCGAGACCTTTCTTGCTGTCACCGCGATAGGACTCCCACTTGGTTGAGGTTTGGTAGGCTCGGTGCCAAACGTGGTGGGGTGGTTGAGTCCGAGAGCCGGCCCGTGGTGGCGCATTGGTGCCAAAGGCAACACCAAATTGGGATGCATCCACTGCTTCCATGGGAGAGCGCCTGGGCGTGGTGGCTCTATCGTCATGTGCGGGAGAGCTCAAATAGCCATGACGATAACGAGAGTCGTGAGAGAGCGATTCGTGCACGGGCTCTCTCGGGAGCCGGGGTAGAGGGCGATTGGAGGCCAGGCCAAACGCCACTTCGCCATCACGGGCAGACGGGTGCGCCGCGGGCGAGGGAGCGAGCAAAGAAAAATCGGTCGCAAGGTCACGAGAAGGCGACTGGGTCTCGTGCGCGCGTAACGAACCATGTGAGCGGCCCCTGTCCGGGATGAGCCGAAGGGCAGCGTTTATCTCGCGTTCAAGCTCGGCAATCTGCGATTGGAGCTGATGTTGAGAGCCTAGAGAGTGCACTAGGGCTTGCAGGGTCCTGTGGACCTGGGCCACGGCGGCGTCATTGTTGCGGGGGGATCCAGGGCCCGCGGCGGCGGCTGATGTGGCGGCGGCGCTTGCGGCATGGCGAGAAGCGCTCGCGGTAGCCTCGACGGGAGCGGCTCCTGTCGAAGGCGTGGCCGGGTGCGACCCGGTGGCGGCCATTTTCGGCCTTTCCTCTTCCTCATGCTCGTTGACCAAGCAATCGAGAGCGTCGGGTTCGGCATGATCTTCTTCGTGCTGGAAGTCGCGCGTGAGGTCGGTGTGAGCCTCAAAATTTCTGGTGGCAGCAGCGCGAGCAGCGCTTTGCACAGCGCCACGGCTACGAGTGACTCGCTGGTCAACAGGAGTATGCATAACACTAAATGGCATGGTGGCGATGATCAAGGGAGGGGAAAGGTACAACAACAAGCAAGGAAGCAAGCAAACAAACAAAAAAGTATGACAATTTTGCACTGTCTCGAAACAAAGAGAACAAAGAGGGTTTTGATGATTTTGAAACGTTTTCACAATACAAGCAGAAGACACAGGGAGGAAGCAGGAGGGAAACGAAGCAGCTGGAAAGCGCAAGGCAGGGTAACGAAAGAGAGGTTGGAAGAGTACACAACCGAGGCCCATAACCTTTTAAAGGTGTATGTCCAGTACAGTGTTATGTGTGTGGACAAGGCGATTGTCACAGAGGTATCCAACCAATCGAAGTGCATACGAGAACATGGATTGAAGCAAGGCGAAGGAACAAGACAGAACAAGACAGAAGGAGGGAAGTGGAACGACCGAGGTCAAGAAGGAAAATGGTACCGATCCAGGGAGATCGCTCCCATTTATAGCAGGTGGAAACACACACACACAGTGGAGACAGAGAATGGACTATCACACTGAAGACAGGTGGAGGCGATATCAGCAATCTGTTGGGACCAACAGATGCCACAACAAGATGATACACCAAGATGGCACAGCAAGATGTTACACAACAAGGTGGGACAACATCAAGTACCAGAGGACACACAACGTGGTAAAGTATACCGTCTCAGATTGTGCCTCTAATAGTCTGTCCTCGTCAACCCTGATCTGCCCGTGCCTGACCTGCTCGGAACTGATTTGCTCGGTTCTGATGTGCTCGGGCCTGTCCTTTTCAGACCTGATCTGCTCGGGCCCGATCCTCTCGAGTCCGATCTGCTCGGGCCTGACCTGCTCGGAACTGATTTGCTGAGGCCTAATCTGCTCGCGACTGATCTATTCGGTTCTAATCTGCTCGGGCCTGATATACTCGGTTTTGATGTGCTCGGGCCTGTCCTTTTCAGACCTGACCTGCTTGGGTCTGTCTTTGTCAACCCTGATCTGCTCGTGCCTGACCTGCTCGGAACTAATTTGCTCGGTTCTGATGTGCTCGGGCCTGTCTTGTCACGACTGATGTGCTCGGGCCCGATCCTCTTGAATCCGATCTGCTCGGGCCTGATCTGCTCGCGACTGATCTGCTGGGGCCTGACCTGTTCGGAACTGATTTGCTCGGTTTTAATATGCTCGGGCCTGATATACTCGGTTCTGATATCCTCGGGCCTGTCCTTTTCAGACCTGATCCTCTTGGGTCTGTCCTTGTCAACCCTGATCTGCTCGTGCCTGACCTGCTCGGAACTGATTTGCTCGGTTTTAATCTGCTCGGGCCTGATATACTAATAAATAAATTAGGTGTTTGAACCTCAGAGCTGAAAGCAAAGCTGTGCAACCCCGACATCAACATCACAAGGGCACGCAAAACAACACAAGAGAACAAGTTACATTCGCTGGCTTTTATCATGCCAAGAAGTACAAGCGCGAAGAATCCTGCACACAGAACCAAAAATCGTACAAAACGACCAAGTATAACGAGAGATACAGCCATTTCAAACACTAGACACCCAAAAACGGCAGTCAAGCATCACAAATATAAGCCATCACAGCACGATCACACAAAAAACACCACGGCACGCTCACATACAATAAGGCACAACGCCGGGTTGAAAAGGCAACCGACCACAGAAGAAGAAGACATCATACAAAGGACTTTACAAAAATACAGTAAAAATTAGTGCAAAATACGAGCAAAATTAAAACAAAAATACAAGTCAAGCCATCATGAAAAGATCACAACGAGAACCACCTAGGGAGCGACTGGTGCACACAGGGATCCCCACAGAGGGACCCCCGAGGCGGTGCCTACCTACGACGAGCGTAGGCAGACACCGCCAAAGTGGCGCTGGATGTGGTCAGCGTTCATCTGATGGACCAGCGTTCATCTGATGGACCAGCGCCGCGAAGCGACCCTTCCACCGAGGAACAAAGGCCTCGTCCAGCCCCGGCTGGTACACACCACGGGCCTCGGCGCAGCGGGCGAGCTGACCAAGCAGATCCACAAAGGAGGAGGCGAACCCACCGGTTCTCGTCATCGCCGCAGGGACGATCAGAGTTTTTCCATGGTTGAAACCGGTGTAGTAGTCGCGCTTCTCCTTTTCGGCTCGGCGAAGGGCAGCGCCCACCTTGATGCAGGCTTGCGAGGTGGTCAAGACACAGACCAAGACCAAATCACCACAAAAATTGCTCACAAATACCACAACCTTTTACGAAAATACAAGTCAAAACGCGGGCGAGCTGGCCGTTACTTTAAGGGATGTGAACCCTGGCAGCCGAGTCTCATCCCACATTCACGGAACACAACATTGCAGCACAGCATTCCAATTTCAGCTCAATCAGGCAATCGCGTTCCTTCCTCAGCAGTGTATTTTCGACGACTGTCGTGTGTTATGCACCGACGTCAGTTGGTTGTCATGAGAAGAGAAAAAAAGATACATCGATATTATAGTATGACACTTTATGATATACCCGCTGTGTGCTGTAGCATAGGGAGGTGTCCGAACTAAAAGCCGAACGCAGATTAGTGGGCAAATTGCTTCCAAAGGCGCTCAAATTCAGCTTGATAGGGCTTCACCTAGTCAAGATATGGGGCATGAGGTCAGTTGGGTGACAAGTTGATGCAGGGCAGCACTTGGTCACAGCTGCACATGCATGGGCGTGTATTAACAGCAGTTGCAGCAGCAACAAGTAGGCTTCGTACCAGTTGAGGCTCGTTGGAAATGCAAATGTTCTCTTGATTATGGGTTGCGGCACCATAAGTCCAGTTGAAGCTGCCTGTAAGAATGACCTTGCTATCCAGAACGGCAAACTGGATCAAGCAAAAAGAAGTGAATGCAGTACAAGACCAACAATGAAAATAGCATGCAGTCTTTAAGCAAGTCAAGAGCCTTGCGACATGGGCAGACCTTATGATGCATATGATACTCGCTGTGATCCGTGCGAACTGGAATACCAGCGTTTCGCAATTTGAGGATATCGCTGCCCTGGTTTGTCATGCATTCGTCGTCAGTAATGACGCGCACCTATGGGAAAAGTTCCGAATTGTGAGCGTGTTTGTTGGAACACAGGGCAGAGGGTGGTAGTGGGATTGGGGGCGTAGCTATACCTTGACGCCGTGGGCATGAAGACGCATGATGGTTTCGTAGATGCGATCGTCTGAGATCGTGAAGACACAGATCTCAGCGGTATGCTCGGCTGAATCCAGATACGTCAGGAAGCGCTGAAAGCTTGGCTATAGATTGTGCGAGTGGGGAAAGGGTGAGAATCAAACTTCCGGGTGAGTCTGCTCCTTGCAATTGAGGGGAGCAAGCCAACCTGGTTGGGACGTTCTGGAAAAAAGAGGACCTCATGAATGGGTTCACGGGCCTGCAGGTTGATGTGGGCACGGGGGGCGGGAATGTCGCTCGTTTCTGTTCCGAGCACCTTGAATTTCGTGACAAAAAGGCGGGAAATGAGGAACGCAAGTGGCACGATGGTTCTAGAGTCAGGAGAGCACGGCGAGCACCACATACAGAGAAGGGAACCTCAACAATCTCACGGATGGCTTCAAGGGCTCGCTCCACATGGCCTTTGGCACCTGCAAGAGTGGCCAGGAAGTAAGAAAAAGAGGGGCATGTTCCTTTGGAGGTGAAGCAGCACGCAAGAGCTGACCCTGAATGGTGACGGGCCCATCTTGGCCTCGACGCGGAATCTCAATGGCACAGCCATGTTGGGTTTCTAGGTTTTGAAGCGTCGATCCTCGCGGGCCTTGGGCAACATGGCTCGTATGAGCACCACAGCATCTGATTCTGTAAGCATACGATCACAACGCGACTCCTCGCGAATCTTCAAACGTACCGATGAGGCGACCGTGAACGCTGCTAGGGATGTCAAGCTGCGCGGTCAGAAGCGGGTCCTCGCCGACTTCAAACTTGAGAATGTTGGCAATCTCACGTCTGAGGGCCAGAGGCAGATGCATGAACACGATCCTGTGGCCTACCCTTTTGCCGGTCCAAACAAGTCAACGTGCAAACAAAGAAGAAGATTTGTGCACGCACCGACAGCCGTCGATGCCTGCGGGTGGGCCGACGATGGACACGATGCAACTACTATCCTGTGCAAAAGTACCAGGCCAGCGGCACGAATGAGCACGGGCAGTTGCTCCTGGGGTTGGTGGGTAGGATCACGCTCGTTGCAGCTACTCACGTCGCGATTGGGAATTGTCACGTTGACGCTGAAGCTGCTCTCCAAGCGCCGGATGACGGAGCCGCCATGACCAATGAGGTCACTGTGAAACTTTTTGGGAATTTGCAGGTCGCACGCCATGATGCCAGCAGGAAAAAAAAATGGTCACACCCTAAGAGATCCTCACGATTTTGATGATGCCAACGATGCCATTCCAGATTCAAAAGCAAGGTGAGGACGGTGAACTGGCTCAGTCAATACAGCTCGCCGTTGGTGGCAGCGCACCCAGCAGTACCTGATGAGCTTGTAGCCTGAATCCGACCAATTGAGAGAGAGAGAGAGAGAGAGAGAGAGAGAGGCAGTGGGTGCGATGCATGTGCAATAACAGTCCTTATCATCCAGGAAGAGGAAAAAACTACAAAAGCTGACAAAAACCATTCTGAAAGTATACAAGGGTTTAACATAAACTCTTCCAAAACCGACATCAAGCCAAGTTACAGATGCGTAAACAACTGCAGTTGTGACCATGGACAACTGACAGTTGGTCATTTCGCTTTCTCTCTCTCTCTCTGCTCTTGTGAACGCTGCACGCTGCACACTGGGATCGGATCGAACGGCAGCCGGGTGTCGTGGTCGAGGAGCGCTCCGTCACTTGATTGTCGCCATTCTTGTTCTGCGTGCTTTATCCAGCACCGGTCCACATTGGGGATTTGGGCTCGAATGTAAGCAAAAAAGCTGAACTTGTCTTGACGCATTGACAGAGGACTCGTCGCTCAGGTGTGTCGGCCAGCGCGCCTTCGCCTCTTACTCGGGTCCTTGTCCGATTGACGGCGACGGTTACCACAAAACACGCGCCTCGCTATTTGGTTGAGGCACACGCACAAAGCTATCTCCGAACAGCATCTTATAAGTTGCTGGCTTTTTTTTTTTTTTTTTTTTTTTTTTTTTTGTGAATCTCAAATTTCAAAGGTGCCGCCGCCTTCTTGTTGCCTCTATCGGGTGAACCAACGACATGTTCGGTGCTGCCGCTGCATCGCGTGACGTCGAGGTCCGTCCAGTACACCCCTCTTTTTTGCGTGAACCGCCCATCTTCTCTTTGCCTGACGTATCAGCGCTTTTACGCCTCAGCCTGACGATTGCTTCATCAGGTCAACCCGCCTCCCGGTGACACGCCGCAATGCATCAAGTGGTCACCTGTCAGCAATCATCTGGCTGTTGGGAGCTGGGACTCAACGGTACGTTATTGAATTCCGCTTGCTTTGCTCAACTTGAGTCCATTCGTGATTTGGGTCCCAACCCACGTGCTGCAAGTTCCACCCACACCTTATCTGCTCTGACCTTTTGCATCTTTCCGCTCTCTCGCATCCTTGCCTCATGGCCATGTGCTCAGGTTAAGGTTTATGAGATTAGCCCCCAGGGACAAAGTGCGCCTCGCCAAGAATTCAAGTTTGGTGCACCCGTTCTTGACGTTGATTTTGTGGCGGTATGCATATCCGTCCTTGGAACCATCCATCCCTGAGGATTTCTTGCTACTTGATAACCATCTGTGCATCCTTCCGCAATGTTTGGTTCACAAACATCTGGCTTGAGCCCTTATGTCGCCGTGTTCCAACACCACCTTGTTCTGTTTGACCGCTCGCATAGGATGGTTCCAAGTGCGTGACTGCCGTGGCTGATAAGACGGCGCAACTTTGTGACCTGGCCACTGGCCAAACTCAGCAGATTGCCGCGGTTGGTTGTGACACCGTTCCACGTGTGACTGTAGTAAAGGCTATGCCTCTCATATCCTTGGCCTTCATCTTGGCCGATTGAATCTTGACTTGATTGTTCATGTCAATGTATCGTCTTGCAGCATGATGCGCCGGTCAAGTCGGCACGATTTTTGCCCCAACTGAATGCCGTCATGACAGCTTCGTGGGATCAGACGGTCAAGTTTTGGGACATGCGATCCCCCAATGCTGTGGCCTCGTTCACGTTGGGTGGTAAGACCTCCCCCTCCCCCCGCCAACACACAACACACAACGCCTTCTTTCAAACGAAATGACGACTGAAGAGGGAAGAATGAAACACATCAAGGAAGAGGAGCAAGCACATGCGCACACAACCCACACACCCAACAACTACCAGCTCGCGTTTTTTCGGAGCTTTTTTTTCTTTTGCTCTTTCGAATTTGATTCTGACATGGACATGGCGTTGTGGTTGTCACTTGTTTGTATCAGGCCGCTGTTACTCTGCAGATGCCGTCAACAACCTTGCAGCCGTGGTTACCTCAGACCGCAAGGTGTCCGTCTTCACGCTCGATGGTGGCCCACGTCCTTTCCGCGAGATTGAGCTTCGAGCCACAACCGCGCAGGCCGGCCAGTCTGCTTCACAAGCTTTGCTCAACCTCCAGCCCCGCGTACTGCGCTGCTTCCCGAGTGGCGTAAGTTTTTTTTGGCTCTTTGGCCCTTTGTATTGTTTGTATTTGGGCAGGTCCGTGACAGAAACGCTTCTATCACTTGTTCTAAATCTTGACTTGTTGAACTGGGTTACAGGATGGATTTGCTGTTGGCTCAATCGAAGGCCGTGTCGCCATCTTGTATGCCGACCCAGCTAAACACGAGGTAGGTGCAGTTCCTGACAATGTGGAGTTTCGGTTGCACAAACATGCTTCTTTTCCCAAGCAGTCCACATCTGCTCGTTTCAAGCCAGGATTCTGGGTAGTCTGAGCGTCTCAGAGAATAGAGTCAGATCCCGTCCTGTGTTTCACGGTTCAATGTTGAATTATGGTAGAAGGAAAAGTTTTCGTTCAAGTGCCATCGCACGGCAGACAAGGGCTCAACGGACGCCTACGCGGTCAATGATATTGCCTTCCACAAGCAGGTGTGTTTGTGTCGGGGTATGCGCGGTATTGGTTTGCGTTGTATTTAACATGGCTGGCGTCCACGGCGGTCGCTTGTCTTGTCTTGTTTTTTTTTTTTTTTTTTTTTTTCCCTTGTGTGTGTTACTGAATGCCCTTTTTTTTGCACGTTAGCACGGAACTTTTGCAACGGTCGGCGGCAATGGTGTCTTTTACTTCTGGGACAAAGTCAACCGCAACAAGCTCAAGGTAGGAGCTGCCTGTTCACGATCAAGAACAGCCGAAAGCCTGGGTGAACAGGCCTTGACGTTGGCGGCATGAGCGAGCATGGTTGAACCATTTGATTGGGCCGCGCTGCTGCACCCTTGCTTTGGGATAAACTCAGGAATTCCCCAAAGCCAAGGCCGAAATCACGTGTTGCGATTTCAATGGCGATGGCACGCTCTTTGCCTACGGGTGTGGCTATGACTGGTCCAAGGTTTGCCCCTGTTTTGCATTTTGCTAAAGCTGAGGTTTAGGTGCTGGCGCCACCTTACATCATGTGACATGGGTTGCTTTTTTGATGTTGCATAGGGCCACGCACATTATAATCAAGCCGGCTACAAGGGTGTCTTGATTCATGCAGTGCAGTCAGCAGATATCTCCCCTCGCCCGGTGCAGCGCCGTTAAATCCATTTTGTATTAAATTTCGTGTTCTTGGCATCGTACAGGCAGGGCTGTTTGGCTTTGTGAATTGGTAAGTTCTGAGCTTACCGCTCAAGGGTGTCTGTTCTGTGATCAAGGTCAATAGCATTCGTCGAGTGCAGACTTTGTGGTGTGCAACAGCAAGCGTGTGATTGGTGCAATGTCCATCAAACGATATGCTCTTTTTTATTCAGAGGGGACTCGCAGAATAGTAAACAGACAACTGAGAAAAAGAAGCGGTCAAATAAGACACGAAGACAGGAGGGTGGGCATGAGGACGCAAGTGACAGGGGGAGAGGGGAGCAGGGGCGAGAAGAGATGGGGCAAAGGAAAGAGAGAGAGAGAGAGAGAGAAGGCGAAAGAGCAGCCGGATGAGGGAGGGGTGGTACGGTTGACGTGTAACGTCTTGGCGGACCGGCCGCACGGCCAACAAGGAACATATCCACAGGGCACACACGCACATAAAGGCATAGACATTAGCATACAGCAAAGCAACGCAACACATCAGTGAAGATGGGCATGAGCGTGTGTCCGGTTGCTAGACACATCTACTCCGGCACCGATTAGCGGGCGCTGGTGCCAAACTGGCTAAAGAAGCTGTCGTCAAAGGTGTTTTCTTCCCGCTGGGTGGCGCGAAGTGTCTGTTCCAGTCGCAACGTTTGATTGATGGTGGCGGCCTCTTGCAGCTGTGCTTGACGAGCGCGTTGCGCTTGGCGATCCATCAACAAGGCCTGACGGCTCATCTGGGCGCGCAGTTGGGCTTCGCGCTCTTCTTCCTCGCGTTGCTGTTGCCGGCGTTGCTGGGCTTCCTCGGCTTGGCGGATTTGGTCGGCGCGAATCTGAGCCACCTGTTCTGGAGTCATGCCTCGGTAGCGGTCTTTCAGGACCTTGCCATTTCGGCCAAACGCCTCTGTGGGATCTTCGCGCATGAGGGAGGAGTCGATTTCAGCCTGCTTCTGTGCCACGAGTTCCTCGGCTTCATGGAAGCGTTCGCGGCGGCGAGCAGCAGCCTTTTCATCGGCCATCTTGCGATTGTACTCCGCGGCCTCGCGTAGGCGGGCCCGACGGGCTTCGTCTTGAGCGTGCTGTTGTTGAAGGCCCAAGAGAGCTTGGCTGTGGGCCATGTTTTGCGCCTCTTCAAATTCGGCTGATTCGGCTTGGCGCTGGCGTTGTTGCTGTTCCATCTGTTGGCGAGCCCATTCACGCTGTTGGGCCCGCTGCAGGGCCTCGCGTTCAATCTGACTGTCATCCTCACCCTGGAAGATTTGCAGAGAGGATGGGCCAAGCCGACTCTCGTCGGCGCCGTCGCCGCGGAGCGGAGCAGGCTCGCGCCACACCACCGTTTCCTCACGATGGCGCTGTTCTTCCCATTGGCGTTGCTGTTCGGCGAGTGCAGCCTTGGCAGCCATGCGTTGCTGTCGCTCGAGCTCCAAAGCCAGCTCGGCGTGCGCAGCCATTTCGCGATCTACATAGCAGCAAACGGGGTGGAGAGGTGATTGGTTCGTCGGGTTTGAGGCAATGCAGCTGTTTGCGTGTGCGTGTGCGCGTGCATGTACGCGTGCGTGTGCATGTTGTGATGGTGATGGTGGGGCGAGAGAAGGGGTCAGGGTAAACAACGGCCTGATGGCAACATACCAGCAGCCATCTCAGCTTCGCGCTCGGCCTTTTTCTGCTCGCGCTTTTCGATAATCTGTTGCTGCAGGGCCTCGAGATCGCTGCCATTCTTGCTAATTTTGGGGTTTAGAATACGCTGCTTGCGCTCTTCCTGGCGCTGGCGACGCAGCTGTATCGCGGCCTCCTGTGCGAACA
>NW_001865055.1:367959-401250 GCF_000002865.3 Monosiga brevicollis MX1
TCTCTCTCTCCCTCTCTCTCCCTCTCTCTCTCTCTCTCTCTCTCTCTCTCTCTCTCTCTCTCTCTCTCTCTCTCTCTCTCTCTCTCTCTCTCTCTCTCTCTCTTTTCCTGTGGGTCGGGCCTCATTACTTCGTTGATCAGTGGCCATGGTCCCGTTCGTTTCTGGGATTCGATCTTGACCGCCTCATCTGGTGACCTGGCGTGCTTTTTAGGCATTTTCATTTGATCTCGACATCGCCTCTCACCCCGCCGTCATCCTGTTCCCAAACTGACACGACGTCGTCGGATCCTGCCCACCGAGGGCAGCCCGATGGGGCCTCGAGCCATCCCTCGGTCATGATTTCCAGCAACGGTCACACCACGGGCCCCGAATCGACCGGGCTTGCACCCTCGTTTGTCCATCAGGTTCACTCCAACCCCACAACTCTGCCTTTGCCACATGTCTGCGCCTTTTGATTCTCCCCAACCCCAGATGCAAGTCTGTCTCACGCTTTTATGCTAACGACGCAGCTGGCCAAGGCCGAGGCCGCTCTCAAGGCCCTCAAGACTGCCCTGGCCCAGCAGAAAAAGGTGGGTTCAAGCACCCATGCTCCTCTCAGCACCAGGGTTGCACTCATAATGGCCTTCTTTCTATAGCCCAAAAGGACGGAATTCGATCTTACGTGGCAGAAGCTTAGCATGCTCATGACAGCCCGCAGTCCTGTACAACGAGTATGCGCCTTGCACCTGCCTCTTACTCCCTTTGCTCCCCTCTCCCGCAGCCCTCCTTCCCTTCTCCTCACAGGCTCACGCCCACCTACACCTGTCCTTGCATCCTTGTCCAAATCGGCTCACCCGCCCAGCTCACACAAGAAGCTGATACCCTGAAGCAGCAACTCAACGCGCTCAAAACCGACACCAAGCACCCTCTCGGTATTATCGTTTGAGTCATCTTGCCTCGACACGGTTGACCGCCCCGGCTTGCTGGGACGGACCTGTGCCCTGATAGCCTTGCGCTTTTTTTTTGCTCCGTGTCCCATTTCAGACGAGACCCAATCTCGCTGCATCGACGTGGCTCTTGAAGACGTCACTCAAGTTACCAACGCCTACGGTATTTGTCTTTGCCCAATGATACCCGACCCGTTCTTGTCCTCATGCGCTCCTCTTCTGAGCCGATGGTCATCCCCGCCTCCTGCCATCCATCATGTTTGTCGTTCTCTTCGTCTCATATCAGCTTCCCCTCTTTTCTCTTTTCCCTCGTATCGATACGTCTGCCTCCCATTAGCCTCGGCCATGGACCCTCAAGCCGACCAAGCACAGAGCCACAAGGGTTCAGAGCCCCAGGCAAACTCCAACGCCAGCTCACCAAGCCGGGATAAATCACCACCCCGCTCGCGCACCCCCATCTCCAGGGAAGCCCTTCGCCTCAGGGACGAAAGCTTTGAGGAGTCATCCGTGGGTCTTGGTCAAATGTCGCCCTCCATCCAACGTTTCGCCAGCTCCATGTCCGATGAAAACTTGTCCGACGGTATCCCGGAACGCGAACACGAACACGAACACGAACGCGAGCTCGAGCATGGCCAGCACAGCCAGCACGACCCCGATGAGCCCAACCCTGTCGATCTTGGCTCCAACGTACTCTCAAGTGCCACCGAGCGGCGACATGTCCTCCAGCATGCCCGCACCAGCCCCCCGGCCACCCCACTCGAGCTTGGCACCCGCGCCCTCTTGGACAAGAACTCTGCTTGTATTCTTCGATTTGTGGGCACCGTGGACAGCTTCCAAGTAAGCTACACGCTACCCCAGGCCCCGCATGCCCCGCACGCCGAGCTTGTCACGCCACCATTCATTGCTCCCAATCGCGCTCCCTTTTAACATCCCCTCCCCCTCCCCTCCACCACCTCACACTTCGCAGGGTACCATGTACGGCGTCGAGCTCCTTGATGCCAAAGGCAATACTGATGGCCAATTCGAAGTCAGTCAAACTTTTCTGAAACTAACGTACCCCAAAGTTTCATCTCAAATCTACCCCCAATGATATCGTTTCCGTGCACTTTCCGCTCCTTCGGCTTGTCTCACTTCTCAACATACTACTCGAAGGGACGTCGCTACTTCCGGTGCGCCCCAGATCGGGGTCTTTTTGTTCGACCTTGGCGCCTCAGTGCACTTGATGCTGCCTCCTTGATCGTGCGTCGCCCCAGTCTCCGCTCTGGCTGCACTTGTTCAATTTTCGACTTTTGATTGGTTGTTTCACTTGCGTACCCTTTGGTGCTGGAATTGTATCGCGAATCACAGAGCGATGGTTCACAGGGCCTTCGTGAGCCACAAGGGCGTACTCGAGCCAAGTCTGACGTGGCCATTCCCAGAGCCTCACTGATGACCGTTGAAGAAACAGGTAGATTGAGCTCTGCTGATTCTCAACCCCTTTTCGCAGCATTCATCCCTACCAACAACAATGCAGCCTCGATTGCTTCTACTCTTGTGCATTTGTGTCGTGGCGAAGCTGAGCGCCTTTTGCCCAACTCTGAAACGTAGAGGATCGCCGTGCCTCACTGGGGGACCTTAGCTGCTCGACCTCACAAGACTATTACGGCAATGTCAAGGCGGTGCCCAGCATTGTGCTTACTGGCGCCGGCGGCGAGGATTCGGTTTTGGTGGACGGCAAAGCTTGTGGAAGCACCATCGGCGACGAGGATACTGCCCGCTCCGCTGGTGGCTCTCCGCCCCGGTCTTCTCCCAAACATTCCGAGACCAAGACACCAATACACCACCACTCCTCGCCGCGACACACCCATTCGTCACCAGGCAACAGTGTGCCCACATCGCCTGATAAGTCGCCTCAAAGGAACAACGCTCAGATTCCTAGCCGTGCCACGCCCCCAAGTCATGCAGCCCGTTTGCGAGATCAAGAGTAAGACATTTCCGCTCGTATTCCCCTTCCTCCACCACTCCTTCTCGTCCTCTTATTTACCGCTAGCCTCGAGGTCTGACACCACTTCCGTCCCCACGGCAGAGTCAAAGGTCCCCTGCAAGCCATTCTACGGCAACTGTCAGAAGCGAGTCGCTTGCCTTACTCCCCATCCAGCTCCGACGGCGCTGAGACACTCGATGGGTTGCAGTTTCTGGTCGATGACTTGGTTCAGCAGCGAGACGACGCGCTCAGTCGAGCCGAAGTCTTGACCAATCAGGCAGTTGACAAGGCCGTGCAAATTGCCAATCTTACACGCAGCCACCAAGAGCTCACCAACAACTTGGATAGCCATCTCAAGCATCTGAAGCAAGTCGAAGCCTCGGTTGTTGAGAAGGACGAAGACCTTCGCCTCTGCAAGGAGCACATTACTGTTTTGGAGGACAAGCTTGGCGCTCTTGACTCTGAAGGCAAGACGTTCTCAGCCCCCCCGCCGGCTCGCTATCAACGTGAACTGGACGCACAGGCTTCGCACATCTCCAAGTTGCGCATGGAGAACGAGGAGTTGAGGAAAGAACTCGAGGCTGCCAAAAATCTGACCCAGAAGGTGGACAATCCCTTGCGCCCAGAACTTGAGGCAGCTCAGCAAACAATCCTAAGCCTTGAATCTCAGCTCGAGCAAGTCCGGTCTGTGTCTTCCTCGCAGTATGCAGATCGCCTGCGCCAGGAAAATGACCGCCTGCGACGACGACTGGCCGCGCTCGAGACGGGAAACGCCACTGCTAACCAGCCGGCATCATCGATCACTTTACCAGACACAGAAGACCGCGCCACTTCTTCACCCCACCCCTCCAAACAGGGCGCGTCCGACCCTGCTGCCGTCGCGGCGCGTGCAATGTCTCCAACGCATAGCACGCCCTTGCGCAGTGTAACCTCTTCACGACCCCGGCCGTTTATGTCGCCTGCGCTCATGCGCATGGAGAAGGTGCTCAATGATTCGATTGAGAAATCACTGCGCACCGAGTATGGTATTCGTCAGCGTCGCGCCGAGCTGAGTCAAAGCGGTGCAAGCGCGGTGGCCTCGCCCAACGTGACGCGAAATACGGCGGATGGGTCCAGTCCATTTCAAACACCGGTCGGGGTTAGCGCTGGGTCACCGCACTTTTCGACTGGGGCGAACGGTGCTGCAAGTGCCACTGGCGAAGCTGCATTGCGACAGCGTTTGCAGGAGGTCGAAGCACGCAACCGACACATGGAGCGCGAGCTAATGCAGATGCGCCTCGAGCGTGCAGCTGAGCATGCAAGTCTATCAGTGACCGCAACAGGTTCCAAAACCGAGGGCAAGGATGACTCGTCTAACGAGCCCCTCAAGGCTCAGTCAAGCGGTGATGATCGCAGCATGGACCAGAACGATGATTCTGTTCTTCAGCAGGTGCGGGGGTTTCGGCGTCACTCTCCGGGCTCTGGTCGCCCGACCGAGGTGCTACCAGGTGCACCGGCCCATCAAACGTCGACAACCGGTCCAGACATGGATGCGGCCGTTCAGGACACCGTCTCACACGGCACCGCTTCCATGCCCAATCAAAGTCAGGGGGCTTCCTTGACCATCGAAAAGTTGGCACAGCTCGAATCTCAGGTGGACATGATCTCGGATCAGGCATCTGACAAGCCGTCCAATATCAATGGTTGGGCTTCTGATGTCGCGCGATCGCGGGCGGATTCGGATGATGTTCGTCCCACTGGCATGGATGAGGATGAGACCAACGCTGGCGAAAGCTCGCGCAGTGGCTCCATAGACATTCGGGCAGCTCGCGAGTCCCATGGCTCCCTGGGATCAGCTGGGCGCAGTCGCCTGGGCTCCAACCATCGCTTCAGCGGTTCGCTGCTTGTGGATCGCAAAATTAGTCAAGACAACGCCTCCACTGATTCAGAGGGTGCGGCTAGCTACGTCCGGGACGATGAGGACACCGAGGACGATATGGAGAAACGGCAGCGCTCGTCCTTTGTTGATCTAAACGATCCCGATGCCTACTTTGAGAGTGAGACTGAGGAGTCCGAGGACGATAAAATGCACACACGCACGCTCGAGTTGCTCGCTCAGTTTCACCAGCCGGCTTCTCTGGACGTGCTTGGCCTGGACGGTGCCAACAGTGTAACGCGTAGCGCCCTGGGTGTAGATGACGCAAGCGTGACGAGTTTGTCTCGCACGAACAGCGACGCTATTGATACCCTCTCAGTTCGGTCAAGCAGTGGCCGCCCCAGCTTGCTGGTGGATGAGGCTTCGCTTGCCTCACGTCGGAGCTCTCTTGAGAGCGTTCTTTCCTTGCATGGTGTTGCACACTTGCACGACATGGTTTGCAAGTGCCCCCGGCGTCCAGGGGACTGTCCGCGCCTGCAGGCGCTGCTCACACAACCCGGCGAACAGGATCGGCTGCATCGACAAATCTGTCGCCTCAAACACGTTGCTACTGACTGCCCGACGATGCAATCCATATTGCAGAGCATGGATATTGCCATCGCACCAAGCCCAGCTGGGGCCACAGAGACGACGAGCAGCCCATTGGTCAACAACGTGTCTGTGCACGGGCGTAGCCGCCCAAGTCCTTCTGTGGCTCGGCGCCAACACAGCTTGGCAGAGTCAGGCACCGGGCCGGACACGGAGCCGGGTAACCTGCTCAGAGCCGGTCAGCCTGATGATGATGACGAGGACGGCATTACTCCAACTGGCACTCCAACGGGGACGCCTACTCGAGGCAGCTTTAGTACCGGTGCCGGTGGTGCCACTCCCGTCCATACAAAGCGCGATGATGTCGACTTTGAGGACGACGAGGACACGGACGAAGAAGAGGCCAATCGCGAAGCCCTCTTGGCATTGCAATCTCGATCGGGCAAGGGCCGCAGCCGTATCCTTGGCCCGACAAAGACCAACAACTCAGCGACAGGCTCTTCTTTCGGACTGGCAGGTGAGGAGTCGGAGACAGAGTCGGAGAGCAGTCACGCAATCGGCTTGTCGCGGCTTCGCCAGCTCAGGTCCTCTGGTATGAACTTTTCTGAAGCATCTTCTGTGATGGAGCATCATCACGAGGAATCGGAGGAATCAGGCTCGGAATCGGATGCAGGCGACCGCCTCACTGAGCTTCAGCGCCTCAGCAAAATTCAACTTCGACGCCAAGACTCGGCCACCACTGTCAACAGTGTGCAAACCGACGCATCAAAATCGACCGACCTGCCGCTGTCGCCCGAGCCACTGCGAGCCAATCGCCCAACTTGGTGGGAGCGGGCGCTGACTAAAAGCAAGGAGCGTAACCTACAGAAAGCCCTGACTGGTGAAGGTAATGACACCGTTGATAACTCTGAATCTTCGCCCCGTCTCTCTCGTTTTCGGTAAGACCTTTAGGCTCAGCCGCTGTGCATTGCTTTGGTCCCATTGTGCACTAAAACCTTGTGCTCACGCTTCCTGTCTTTGACCACAAACTTTTCCTTGAAAGTTCCATGGTGTTTGCTGCAGCCATGGCGAGTAAAGGCACGCGTGCTGTTATCGAAAAGCGTGGGCAATATCGGTAAGTCTATTGCACGAGCCTGGATTCTTGTGTTTGCGGCGCCAGCCTCTCTCACTTGTCATGCCGTTCATCACTTCCGCAAAACAAGGTCAATCCATGATTACAACTCCGAGTCGGAGCAGATGAGTGAACCTGAGGAGTTGGAGGATGATGGCGGTGCTGAATTGCTACGCCGGGCAGCGGCTGGGCCAATGCGCCGTTCCAGCTCTCGCTCTTCAAATGTGGGCACGAAGCCTGGTGCTGCAGGCGAGGGGACTGGTAAAGGCAAGCAGGGGTCTCAAGACGCATCTGCGGGTCCGGCCACCACCACCGCTGCTGCTGCTGCTGCGACACCAGCGGTCGTCACACAAAATGCCGGCCGACTGTTGAGTGCAGCCAAAACGTTGTTTTGGGTGCTAGCGATTGTATTGCTAGCCTGCCTGGTGATTGGTGGCATTGCAGTTGGCAGTCTGCACTTTGTTATCCCCCACCTCTACATTCCTTTTGTCTAAGTGTGACGATTGCGTTGCAGTCTTGTTGTTCTGACCCTTTCGCTTCTTGCAAAAAAAAAGAAAAAAAAAATTGACAGCCAGAGTAGTCAACACGATTAGCCTTTGATCTCGCACCCCAAACACTAGACCTCGACGCAACGCAAGTGCTTTTGGGCATCTGGCACAAAAAAAAAAAAAAAAACAGCATAACAATCTTCCAAATAATCAATTGTACATAAAACACAGTTCACAAAAGAGCTCATGGCAGAGGTGCCAGGAGGTAACACACAGACACAAACACGGAGATAAAAAACAAAAACGCAAGCGTGCTTGGAAACCCCTTTGGGGCGTCTAAATGCGCACAACTTTGACCCAACGTTATCACTGGCCGCCCATGGCTTGCTGTCGGCCCCAGTCCACGTACTCTGGGCGCTCAGCGGCTTGATACTCATCCACAAGCGACTGAACTACCTCTCGTGAGTCGTCAAACTCATCGAGGTTGTCCCGGAACATGCGCTCCTTGCGGAACTGATCCGCAAAGGCCTGTCAACAAAGACAAGAAAGGTATCGGTACAAGATTAAGAAAGGCTGACAGCCATGGCAGGGCGTGGGCGGAATTTCACTCTTCTGAGAAGGTCTCGCTGAAGATGACAGACAAGGCACAAACCTCACGACGGCGAAGCTTGTCGAAATCTTTGCAAGCTCGTGAAAAGAGCTGTGCAATGCTGGTGTGGTTGGCCAAGAGGAGACCACTCACGCGATGAGCAGTGGGGATGTACGGTGACTTGCGGGAGAGAGCGACTTGGATGCTGGCAGGACCCCAGGGGATGAAGGAAGCCAGCTTGCGCTCGCGTACGCGCTGCAATGACTTGTGAACCTGTGGTGCATGTCAGGCACGGGTGGCACGAGTCAATTCGCTGTTTTACTTATCTCGTGACAGAACCAGCGTGAGCAGCACGTGGGCACACCTGCGTGGGATCCACATCGCCTTGAATGATGTTGAGGAGGGAGATGTAACAATGTGCTTCCGAACGCGACCGCGCCGTGGACACCATCATGTTCTTGGGTTGCAGCAAACGGCGCATGACGTCCAGCACGGTGGTTTTGCGCACCGTCGACGTGGTGCCATAATCCCCAGCAATGACGGGTGTGTAACCTATGGTTTGTGTCAAGGTTCAATCGAAGGGTTAAGCATCACGTTAAACGCGAACACGAGACAGGACGGTCACCTCCAACGAACCAGTCATGAGGAAATGAAGCTTCGGGGTGGGGATAAGACTGGCAATCAGCCCAATCAGGTCATTGTTCATGTAGCCTGGGTAGCGCAGGGTTGTTGTGGATGCAGACATGATGGTGGAGACCTTTTTTTTTTTTTTTTTATCCAAAAATAAAGTGAGTGTATGAGCGAGAGAAAGTCAGACAGCAAAGGGCAAGCGTGGATGGGTCTGCTGGACAAAGGCATGGAACGATTAGGCATACCAACTGGTTCACCACAGATAGGTCAGGCTTGTCCATGTGCAGGCGATCAGCTGCAATGCGATTGAGAGCCGTGTTATCCAGCACCACCTGAAGCCGGTTTCAGCACCGCGAGAGCAATGTGTGAAGCACAGGATGGCGGGGCAAAGCCAGCATACAGACACTGAGGCAAGCATGATTTTTGCTCGTTCATACCACAGCATCAGCGTTGAGCGTTAGGCGCTTCAGGGTGAGCAAGCTGTTGTAAGGTTGGACCACCACCTCCGACGTTTCGCCCTAATCGCGCGAAGCAAGTCTTAATCAAACGCCACGGGTCAAAAAAAGCCGGGTGACCATCTTCATTAAACGCACTGCGTGGGGGAAGACTGAGTACGTTTGCACCAGCTTCTTTGGAAAACTAATGTATTCGAGGTCCAGGGCCAGTGAGCAAACAGAAGCGAGGAGGGGGAAGCGGGGGCCAGGAAACAACCCAAGGAATGATTTCGCACCGGTCGTTGAGACGCTCAAGGACGTAGGAGCCGAGTCCAGAGCCCGTACCACCAGCAACAGAGTGGGTAAGCATAAATCCTGCAAAAACCAAATCATCAACATTTATCGATGAGAGAAGAGGGAAGAGGCGTTGCAATGATTCAAAGCGGCTGGGCAGAAACAAGGGTTCGGGTTTAGTTTGCTTGCCTTCTAAACTGTCGCTATTGTCAGCCTCTCGGTCAATCATGTCAAAGAGTTCCTCGTGAACGCGCTCGCCCTAACAAAAAGCCATTCAGAATGGTGCGTTTTCATATGAGGTGCTGGCAATATGTCATAGACGGATCTTGTACTGCAGGTAATACACGCACAGCAGCAAAACCCTTGGCCCAGATGTTGCCTGCGCCAGAGCCTTCTTTGTCGACAAAAATGTTTTCGGGGTTGTAGAGATTGGCGTAGGCTGAGGTGCGAATGCCATCGATGACCTGAGGAGACCCACGAGGATGTGTAAAGATAAGTGAAGGCCGTTGAGCAGCTGCGGGTTGCACGAGTTGAACGCAGCACTGCAATGCGATTTGAACACTTGAAATCAGTTGTCAGCAAGTCAAACCTACGCGGGGCTCGAGGTCCATCAACACGGCACGCGGGATGTAATGGTCATCGTCGGCCTGAGGATTTGATAGCCGATCAACAAGTGAGTCGAGGCAAAATGATGGATATTCAAGCGAACCAAAGCCTGTTCTGCACCACAAATGTGCAGTGCTGCAACTGGAACGGAACAGGGTGTGCGAAGCATGCCATAAAACAGCACGGAAGGTCAAGCAATTACCAACCTGGTAGAAAAAGACATCCTTACGATCGGTACCACCGACAGCATAGTCTTCCAGGATGCCATCGGGACGGATGCCATGCTCAGCACAGAGTTGCTTCCAAAACTCGCTGCCAATCTGATTGCCACACTGCCCAACTTGCAGCGTGATGAGCTCTCGGGGCATACTGCTGGTGTTGCAAAATGCTCACTCAAACGTCTTTGTCGGCCCCAGTGTACCCGGGCACTTCTGGAGTTGCAAGAACAATAATTACCACGCCCAAGCGCTACGGGCGAGCTCGACCACAAGTCAGCTACAGCGCTCTATAGCTGCGCCCCAAGCCGCGGCCTTGACACAGACTCTTTTTTGCCGGCTTCTTCCTCTGCCTGTGGTACCGTAAACAAACCGCTCACGCCAGCAGCAAACGGCCAACGGCAACGACGCAGTGACGGCGACGCAGTGACGGCGACGCAGTGACGGCGACGTTCAACGGCAGCGCAACGTTTCGAGATTTTTTTTCGGATCTCTCGCAAATAACGGTCAAGAGACGCAAAGTGTGATATATATCACGCTTTGTGTTGGCCGATCGGGTTTCAGAGGAGGAGCCGGGCTCTGGATCAGATGTGATGAATTTAGAGGGTCGGGGTAGTGGATTTCAGAGATGTAGTGGCGATCGGTACTGATCTTTTGTTCGCTGAGGTCGGGTTTCTTTGATCCAGAATGGCAATAAGAATAAAACTCGTTTTGATTGTAAAACAATTCAACTATGAACCAGCCGCCCAAGTTTGAAAGTGGCGTTGAGCAAACTCGCTTCAGAGAGAGAGGGAGAGAGAGAGAGAGCACACGGTTTCAAGACAACAGGCCAAACGCATGATTGGCACTTTCCAGAATGGGATGGGATTGTATGTCTGGACATCAACAGGGGCAAAAAGCAGAACAACAACAAAAACGACCGTGGCCAGGTAGGTTTACCAGCGGACAAGTCGTTGCGCCAGCAGCCCGGCAGTAAAGGCCCCGGCGACAAGGGCAAGCGTCGGCCAGAATTGACTGGCAGATTTCACGTCACGAGAAACATTGGCCTCATGACCACTTTGCGGGGCGACAGGTGTCGTCAATCGGCCTATTTTCCCAGTGTGAAAAGAGAAAGAAAAACAGAAACGAAGAAACGAGATGGGATGAGTGGAGTTGGGACCGGGGTAGGGTCGTGAAAGGGCAGATCGAACGTACGCTCGGCCAGCTCGGCGTGGCGCCGTGACATGGTTTCATGTACAAATGCCTTCAGGTCCTCCAGCGAGTGCTCAAGGTGGTGGCAGCGACGCGGCTGCGTTGTCAAGCCTGGCAACAGGGTCCGCATGTGAGCCCGCGATGAACCAGTCTTTATTTCTCTAATATTTTGTTTGTTATAGTGTGACTTGAGGGTGAGCTTACCATCAAGTTGTGGAGGCAAGTGTGGCTGCATGGAGCGTGCCTCCTCCAAGCCCTCGCCAAACTTGGCTGGATGGGCCGTGGCCAAGCAGATGAAGGGCCCTGCAAGCTGGTCACGAAATCTACGCATCGAGCCAGCAGTCAGGCAATCTGGGCACACGTTAACACACACACACACACACACACACACACACACACACACACACACACACACACCGCCGCCGCCACCAGCACCACCACTATACTGCCATGGCAGTGTCATCACGTACTGTTCCATAGCAAAAAGACCAGCAGCTGAATGTGGACAGAGTGCATAGCTGCGCTGCTTCTTATATGTCGCCACAATGCCTGTACATCCCCGCACATCCCAGCATCGTCAGCGCTCAACTTCAGCAGGAGTGACCAGAAACAAAACCAGGCACATGCCCCCTGACAGAGGCTACAACCCATGTCGGCACATTGCAGCTAACCTTGGATGTCATCGTCAGAGGCACGGGCAGCCCCAAAAAAGGCTTGTGCTCGTTGAAGCAATCGGGCTTGATCAGCTCCAAAGTCAAGACGCCCAGTCAACTTGACCTTATCCATGACGGCTATTGGCCACAGTTAAGCACCGACGATGATGATGCAATCAACATCAACAAGACTGTGAGGAAAAGGGGGAAGTAGAACGAAAAGAAAAAAAAGGGGGGGGGGGGGGGGGCATCGGTTGACAAAAGCAGCAAGCCAGCCCCGACTCAGGCGTCGCTGACCTTTACAGCGAACACTGTCACCATCCAGCAGCCAGTACACGTAACGCTCAAAGTTGGAGGGCACCACAATGTCCATGGCCGGTGCTGCTCGCGAGGCACAAATGATTGAATTAGAATGGTCATGCACTCGCGTTTTGGCGTGCAAGAGTGACAAAACGTACCCAATGATGGTTCCACCGGACGCGACGTGTAGTCGCCGTGCGCAAAGTAGCGATACAAGATGTCATTGCGGTTGGTAGCGACAACAAGGCGCGACACGGGCAAGCCCATTTGTGAAGCATAAAAGCCTGCTAGAGCGTTGCCAAAGTTGCCAGTTGGTGTCACGAAAGCCACAGGGGGGAGGGCTGCTGCTTCAATCTCCGACAAGTCCAAGTAGCGAAAGTAGGCATAAAAGTAGTACACAATCTGAAAGCAGCCCATGCATGAAGAGTCAGCGAAGCATGAGGCGTTGAGCAGATCCCGGGCGCCTAGTCGGGGATGGGACAAGGCCACTGCTTGCTTTTGCAAGAGCTGTTTGCATGCAGGGTGCATCGCCATGATCCTGTGCGCACCTGTGCCAAGATGCGAGCCCAATTGATGCTGTTGACCGCGGCCAGAGTGTGACGTTGACGAAATTCGGGGTCATTGAAGCATTCCTTGACCATCGCCTGGCAATCATCAAACGTGCCCTTGACGGCCACATTGTGCACATTGTCGTCCAAGACAGTCGTCATCTGCGACAAAAAAAAAAAAAAAAAAGGAAGGGTGAGGTCTTGCATTTGTACGTCAAGCTTTTGGGCAATCCATTCCAAGCTCGATGCCGTACTTGCGCCTCTTGGATGGGTGCAACGCGGCCTTCGGGGTGAAGAATGATTACATCCACGTTCGCCTTGCCTCGCAAGCCAAATATGGCGGCGCTGCCTGTATCCCCCGAGGTGGCACCAAGGACAGTGATGTGCTTGGGCTTCTCGCTCTGCCACCAACAGCAGCAACAAATCAGAAAGGTGTAGGGGTGAGGTTGGCGTGCCAATGATCACTTGACCAACGCTCGCATGCTTTGCAAGCAATGGCAGACCTGCGCATTGCGACGTGACAAAAAATACTCAAAAAGGTTGCCTACGAATTGCAACGCCACGTCCTTGAAAGCGCAGGTGGGCCCGTGAAACTGTTCGAGCAAGTACACACTGCCATCCTCTGAGAACTGTGAGAGCATAGCAGCCCGAAGCGACTGTGAGACGATCAAAACTCGAGCCAGCGATACTACTTTGTTTGTCAATATCTGATCTGTCAAGATATGACGAGTGGTCGACAAATCAGGACTTTGCAAACAGCCGAACGCACCTCAATGAGAGGCGTGACGTGCGCCGAGTCAAAAGTAGCGTAGGAGCGCTGTACCAGGGCTTCAAGCGTGCCCGCAGGTATCTCGTTCTGACCAATAAATTTCCCCATCACCTGCGTGTATGAGAGCGAGGGAGGTTATGAGCGCGGAACATGGCGGTGTACCCGCTGTGAGTCTGCTCAGAAATCAAAATTAACCTCGACGGCAAGTTTGGGAAAGGAGAGTCGACGCCAGGCGCGCATGGTCTCTTCGGTGACTTTTGGGATCTATAGCCAGTCAAGTAAGGGCATCACAAATGAGAGTGGCGAGGGAGAAACCACAAGGCGACGGCAGGTCTTCAAAAGGGTCGGAGTGCGGCTTGAGCAGAGATGGGCCCACCTGGTTGGGTACATAGAGACCACCGTCTGGAGCCAGGCCAGCCATCACGGCCTCTTCAAAAGACACGGCACTTGCTGTGGATGGGCAGGACAATGAAAGAACGCCAGGCGAAGGCAGGGTAGATGCGGGGTGGGTGTGACCATCATGGCCTGTGACGCACCAGGGCCACCGCGCGTGCTGACGTAGCTGGGGCAATCGCCCTGGGCAGCCAAGCCTGGCCGCGTGATGGTTTCGGTGACTGCGACAACGTGGGCACCCACGGCCGTCGGGCGCGTGATGCGGACCGTGCCATCGACACCGTTGGCACGAGCGGCGGCAAGCATGGCATCCGCCACTTGACGGTCACGTCTTTCCAGGGTGCTCTGGGCGTATACGTCACCGCGGGCGCCAACAGTCAGGGCCATGATACTGCTGCCTGCACCAGACAAGAATGCTCCTGATAGATGTTCCCATGCAACCAAGACAAGCAAGAGCATGAAAGAAAGCAATGACATGAAAGGCTTTGGGCTCGCATTTGTGAGCGCCATTGACGGCTCGCTCGAAAAGCGTGAGATGTATGTTATGTCGTAAAGTGTGATTGTGTGTACCTTTGGCCCCGGCGTCAAGCGCAGCTTGAATGACGGGATAAAGCGCAGGCATGACTTTGGCGGATCCGCGAACGGGCTGATGGAGTCGATCTTCCGTTGCTAAGAAAAAATATTCAAAATCAGGCCAGCACGAGGAATTGTGTGCGTAAGAACATGCGATTGTGCAACGAAGCTCGAAAGCAGGGGGTCTGGTGATACAATGACACTGATATACCTGCGCGCAAGGCTTCGTAATCACGGGTGAGGATGCAATTGATGAGCAGAGCGGCGCGGCCAATGTTAAAGATGGCGTCCTCGCGAGAAATCTGGCAGCAGAGGGGCTGATGAGCGCACAGCTTCAAAACAAGACATGAAGAGCTCAGATTGGAGAGTGCATGCCATGGGGGGCCCACCTTGTCGGGCAACATGGCGCGAGCTTCGTGGGTAGACATGGGCACATTGGGCGTGAGGACTACGCACTGGAGGCCAGCAGGTACTGGGATACCAGTCGTGTCCCACCGTTCACCATTGTTGACGCCAATCTGGAAGGCCATGCGAAACACGTAGCGAGTCGTGAAAAGATACAAAAGGCCTGCAACATTATACAAACGGAGGGGCGAAGGGGAGGCATTTGGGGAGAAACATCAGCTTGGCAATCTACCTGGAGGTTGCCATAGATGCACGGGGAGAGGTTGTCAATGTGTCCTTCAATTTCGGCAGCAGCCTGCAGCATTTCTTCCTGCCCAGCAACGGCAAGTTCTTTGCCGGCAAGGACAAGACCAGCAAGCAAGCCGGAAACGATGGCGGCTGAGGAGGAGCCCAAGCCGCTGCCAAAAGGGATGTCATTGCGGCAAGAGTACGCCAATGTCGGCATGGGCACGCCAGCCAAGCGGAAGGCAAGTTCGGCGCCTTTGACCACCAGATTCTCGCCATTGCGCGGCAGCACATCTGCCCCCTCCCCCTCAATGTGGATCGAGAACCTAAACGCCCGTGCACAGGATGAAGGAAAGTGAGCGCGAGCGTGTTCAACTGGCCTCAACAGAGGATCCGAAAGGGCTGGAAGGGGGTTGGGCTTCCGGGCGGACGTGGCTGGGGCTGGGACGGCACTGACGCGCTGGCAAGCTCAACGGTGAGCTCATTCCAAATGTCCACAGCCATGCCTAGGCAGTCGTAGCCACTGCCCAGATTGGCCGTCGTTGCTGGGACGCGCACCGTGACCTTGCTTCGAATGGCTGCACAAAATCAAGTGGATGGTTGGAAGCATGCAGCGCATCCAATGTTTTAGCAAGTTCAAACAAGACTAGACTTCCCGGCCTTGGCGTGTCGTGAGCCTCCTGGCGCGCAATGCGATAACTTACGAGTTGCGGCCATGCTGTCGGTGGTGGATCCAACGTCGACGCAGGCCGATGTCATCAATGCTCAGTCTGCAACCAAGCAGCGAGCGACCGTGAGTCAGCCTTTGATCGAATGCCCCATCCATTCCATTTGACATGTAAATGCAAGCACAGCACAGCACAGCACAGCACAGCACAGCACAGCACAGCACAGCACAGCACAGCACAGCACAGAGCAGCCATACTCCGTCTCTCTTCCCCCAGACAGTCTCTTCCGGGCACTACATGCACCATCACCATCGCTGCTACACGCCCCTCCCCTCCTCCCGGCGCAGCCACTGACCTCGCTCGAGCCACAGAGAGAGTCAACAACAACAACACTCCGACGTCGTATTGCAAAGCAACAGAAAATTGTCTGACAAGGGGGTTGATGAACTGAACATTGAGGTTTTTGTTGGGTATCAGGTACTGATAACGATAGTTAATGTTGTATCATATCTACTTATTGTAGGAAGATCAAACTTGGGTTTGTGTAGCTATTTAGTTGGTTCGTGAAGACATGAAGCAAAGTCTCATGTTACTTTATGCTGAGCTTATAGCAGTATTTGCAGCATGCAGGCAGTACAGCAACAATGTCAGCAGTGCCCCGTCGCCAAGCAAAACAATGCCACAGCAACCAAACTCTCACTGCATTCGCTCCCCCAAAGAGGGTTCATCAATCTAAACTACCACTCTTCAATTATGATATTTGTACAACATAAAGTGTGATATACATTACAGTATTATAGCAGCTAAGTATTTTATTTTTTATTTTTATTTGGGTGTTCCACTGCACAAAATGCCGCCCACCAAATTGGTCCGCCGCCCCTTGTCTCTCGCGCTGAGCCTCGCTGCTGCTGCTGCTGCTGCTGCTGCTGCTGCTGCTGGTCCTGGCTGCCTCTGTCCTCTCTCTGTCTCTGTCTCTGTCTGTGTCTCCGTCTGCTCTTTTTGCCATGTCTGCCTTCTGTCTGGTCTATCTCTGCCTACTCTTCTCGTGCTCTCAAACTTTCTCGCGCGCTCCCCCTTCTCCTCCTCCTCTCCTCTCCTCCTCCTCCTCTCTTCTCCTCCCCCTTCTCCTTCTCCTCTCTTCTCCTCTCTTGATCGCCAGCACTCACCATTTTGACGCCGTGCCTGGCAGGATGGCCAATCCTTTCTGGCCAGCTTGAGTCGGTTGGAAAAGGCGCACGGCAAGAAGCTCGTCCACTTTGTCCTTTGCTGCATTGAAGCTTGCAAAGATGGCATCACCTGGGCCGAGCTGGAAGATGTTGTTGCCCTGAATGATGAGGTAGCTTTCACCCATCTGCACACAACATGACCATGCTCTCCCCCTCTCGGACAACGTCTGCAACCTTGTCGTGTGATCCTGATCCAAACCACCGGCTCCCCCCACCAACATTCACTCATTGTGACCTGTTACCAACCAACCAAACCCGCTTCCTCTTTGATCTAGGTCCTCAATGAAGTATTCTCCAACCTTGGGCGCGCCCCGACGGCCGTGCGGCGCGTTCCTGAGCAGCAGTGGCGAGCCCTGGTTCATGCTCTGTCCAACTACGTCGAGGTCAAGCACACTGTCTTGCTTCGAAACGGCTGACAAGTCCGCATGCTGACCTCACTCACTGGTTCACTTGCCGCTCACGTTGCCTGTTTCACCACAGGAGCATACCATCCACGAACATCCAGGCCTGCTCCAATTCTTCATCGAGGATTACGGCGATGTTGTGCAGGGAGACATGCTCTCCGAAATTCACACCTTCACCGCAGTTCACGAGCATTTGGCAGACTATTTCTCCGGCAAATGGGCCGATGCCCCAAAGCCATTTCAGCATCCTCCTGAGATGGTCCGCCGTTTTGGCATTTCCGAGGTATCCCAACGCACAAATTCAACCAGACACACTTTGGAGCAATCTTGTGTTGCTGCTGACGCCATCGCGCGCTCGTGCCTTGCATCTCCAATCCTCACACCCAAACGACGCCGGTGCACCTTGGTCGGTTCGTCGCCCCTTTGAGCAGAGCGGTGAAGCCGAGAGACAGATTCAAGACCAGCCGCTACAGTTTCCTCCAACGAGCGACAGAGGCCTTTTGGCCCGCGACGGCAAGCGGTACGTCACTTACCTTGGCCCACCCATCTTGCAACTTTCAAGTCACCTAACGGCAATGCCCAACTCGCCTGCGTTCCCGACCCCAGATACAATACCAGAAGACTTCGCGAGCTGAGCGACCACTTGATCGGTAGGCGTGCGAAAGCCACTTTGCTGGTCATCTTAATTGCCCGGCATCCTCTTCGATCGTTCATGTCACTACCATGACCGTGTTGCCGTCCAACCACAGCCGCCTGCCGCTGGAACGAGGTGATGGAGCTTTGTCTCGGCAACCCCGACTACATCAGGGCTCGCATCCTCGTGACTGGAGATCTCGAAGACCTCGTCGAGGACTTTGATGCGTTGCCCGGTCGGTCACACACACATGATCATGCGCACCAGCGTCGCCTCCGCTTGATTCATCCCACCATCGATGCGGCCTCATGGATTGTATTTGGGTGTGGGCGTCGTGAGCTCACCTGCCGGTCATCTTGTTCAGAAAATATGGCGCAGTCGCTCAAGACCTTCAAGCTGGCGTTGGCTGAGTCCCATTTTGCCCTCTCGCAATCCCCAGCACAAGTGGGTCGTGTTGCTTGGCAGGCCTACCGCCAACGAGCAAATTCGAGTCCCCTTCCCAACGCGTTTCTCATCAAACTGACAACTCACCCGTGTGTGCGGCAAATCGCAGCTGCCTGTCCAAATCGCTGCGCGCCTATTGCCAGCTCGATGTCAACCTCAACCCTTCCGTGGGTGCGTCTCTGCCCCTCTCATGTGGCGCCGCGTTCTCCTCCACCCTCCCTTGCCCGGAAATTTTCTGGTCCAAGTGACCTCATCGTGCGCTGGCCGGCTGGCCTCGTTGTTAGGTTTCCAGCCAAATTTCTCGAGGTGGCACGCCTGAATGGCAAACTCGAGGAACTGGCTCTGCTTCCACTTCATGCGTGTCTGCCCTCTGAGGCGCAGCTCTCCCTGGCCGAACTTCAGAGTCATCAACACGCCGTCCATGCTCTCACCTCGGCTCGGCGCCATTCCATTTACGTCACGGGCTCCGATGATCGCTCCATCAAGGTAAAAGCTCCCTTGTTGAATCTTCTTTGGCCTAAATGTCATCTTTGCCGTGCGTCACTGTCTCGCCTCGCAAACTACCATCTCAACTCACCATTTTTTACACCCGGATCTCCACTTCAGGTGTGGCAACATGGACGGCGGCTTCCCATTCAGGTGCGAATCAGAATTCCTTTCCCTTTCTTCTCAAGCATCCATGTTGCTGGGCACAGCCGCCAGGCTGAGCTCGACGTCTTCATCCTATACGCATCTGTTGCTTAGGTATTTGACGACCTACGTGATTGGGTCCGCTGCGTATCCTTGAATCGAGGTGCTACAAAAGTGCTGGCAGCAGGTCCCACAGGGTCTGTCATCTATATGGACGTGGCCCGTGGCGTGGTACGTGCTGCTGCAACACGCCCGGCATTTCCTGCACCTGCCTGCACCTAGCATTACGGGTAGTTGCTGTTCGCCTGGGCATCAACTGAAACCCACATCATCATCTTTGTCCACAATGACAGGTGCTGAAGGAGCTGCAGGGGCATAAGAAGAGCGTCAATAGTATCGACTTTAGCCCAGACGGCACCATGGCTGTTTCTGGAGCCGATGATGGTCAGGGCATTGTGTGGGACTTGGCCCGTGACCGAGTTCAGTCTCAATTTACCTTTGATTGTGCCGTAACTTCCACGCGCTTTGTGGATGACCGCCGAATCCTGGCCGCCGGCGGCGACGGTGCGTGTGGGACTGGACCAGGCCATTCTGTTCCTTGGCAACTCTGCACCTGCTCATCCTGCATGCCCCTCCCCGACTCATCTGTGCCACCGGAAACGCTCGTGTGCTTCAAAAGGCATGGTACGCATCCTCGATGCTGAAACGTCCCATCCACAAAATACATTGTTTGGAGCTTCGGAGGCCATCACCTGTGCCATCCCGACCATCAACGGCACCCATATCATTGCTGGTTTGGCCCTTTTTGACACGTCTGCATGGCACCTCACAAATACCAATGCTCAACTCATTCGCTTTGCATTCAACCGTGATTCATCGTCTATAGCAAGCGAGGACTTGAGCCTTCGTGTCTACCCCACCCCCGATCGCGTGGCCGGCGACGTGCGCGTACGTCCTTGTCGTGCAGGCCTCCACGCAAATCGGTTCATCGTGCAACTGACATAAATTGGCTATTTCCAGGATGCTGACGTCGTCTTCACCGGGCATACAAAGGCAATTAACGACATTGTGCACGTCGGTCAGTCACGATTTCTGCCAATAGACCATGATTTCTTGGCACCGCCGAATCCTCCTTTTTTTTTTTTTTAAACACCACTGGCTACTCGTCGCAGGCCCGGGAAGTGGGTTGATTTTGACGGCGAGTGAGGATTGCTCTGTGCGCCTGTGGAATTTCATGCGCCGAACAGCCGTGGCCTCTTTCTTTGCCATCAGCCCAGTCCTTGGGGTTTGTCGCATATGCTCTGTACCAAACTGTACTTGATATTCGAGTTGAGGGGGCTCTGTAGCCCTTAGGTTCCTCACGCTTCCCCCGGCTTGCTCTGAACTGCCATGACACGCTGCGCTCCTGATCGCGTCAGGTGGCTTCGCTGTTGACAGAATCAGCCTGTGTTTACAGTTGTGCTGATGGCACCGTTGGTGTCTTGGGCATTCACAAGAGTAAGTGCATGATATGTCAAGTTCCGGCCTCTCGAAACCTACACACTCACCTCGTACCTCGACTCGTGCCCATGTGCCAGCGCTGGAGTCGGTTCGGAACGGACCCAGTTTTCTCGACGTGCCGGCCTTGCCACTTGTGCGTTTTTCTTCGCTTCGACGACCTTTGCGCGCTTCTTTGCTGTCAAACCTCCACCGAGGAAATGCCAGGCCTTGAAACAAGCTCTCCCATAGTCTCAGGGGATTGCCGAGCCAACTCATCTCGTGCCCAATCTGATCTGCAGGCTTATCATCCGACCGAACCAAGCGTGACAATTACGGGAGGCAAGGGCTTGGAACTCATTCAGCAAGACGACGCAGCAGCAGGTTGAGACTACCATCCACCAACGTTGACAATGGCTGCGCCTTTGCCAAGGCTTTAGATTCACAGCATTGCGTTGGCATCGCACACTAGGCACAACTGCACCCGAATCAGAGGCGCAGGCAGCAGCAGAAGCCCCCACGCTGTCAGCACCTGTTGAAGCCGCCGATCCGACCCAAGCGTTGGGTGAGTGGGAACTTGATGCCCAACGCAAGGACGAGGAGCGCCAGAAGCGTCGAGAAGAACAAGAAAAACGCCAAGCCAAGCTGGCCGCCCTCTTGGCAGAACTTGACGGTGAGCGTCTTGGGCGGTCACCTCAGCAGTCACGCATCAAAGAGCAAGACTTTGATTAACTAGCGCTGCACATGGGCACAACCTTTGCAACGATACGCATAGATGATGTATCGGCCGAAGCCAAGGCAACGCGCAAGCTGAGCCATAAGACGAGCGAAGGCAACATTTCCCGAAATTCGGTGGTAGGTTCTGGCTCGGCCACGCGTTTGGTTGATCAGTAATGTTCTGTGTTTTTATCTGTTGCATGTGCATTGGCTCCATTGAACCAACATTTGGGCTATGTACTCATTTGGCGTGTACAGTATGGCTTTGACGGGGAGGTTGAGGCTTCTTCGCCTGCACCTGACAACTCGAGCAAAGCTACCGCAAATGCCACAGCTGCGAGTGCTACTGCGAGCGCAACAGCGTCTACGAGCAAGATGTCACGCGCCAAGAAGGCTCCCAAGGGAGCAGAAGAAGCCGATGCGCTGGCTGCGACGCGTGTCAGTGTATTGAAGGCTGCACAGGCCTTTACCAACTCAGCCCCAAGCTCGACCACGCCCAGCCGCCACGGTAGGCTGCGCATGCCCCCCCCCCCTTTTGTTTTCCAGTGTGCAGGGGGTGTCTCGCTGTATGAAGCATAGTCACGGTGCGCGCGATGTGGTGCGAATAGGATCGGTTGAAGTGCCGATTCAAACGGGCAAAGTACAAACGGTTGGTTGGCCGTTTGCACAAACTGTGGGCCGGAGGGATGCTTTTGCCAACTCTCCCAGTGGTTGTTTGGCCCCTCACAGTTTGGCACAATCTGTCTGACATACAGGTCATGCGACGCTTGACGCTGGGCAAGGGCATCACTGGCGATGATTTGGTGAGTGGGTCTAGCCGTGTGCCGGACGAGAAGAGACTGGCAAGAAACGGACAGTGGCCGAGAATGCGATAGCGGAGGGGGAGGCTTTTTTTTTTTTTTTTTTTTTTTTTTTTTTTTTCTTATTCGCCCCCCCCCCCTCTTTCCTCGATCCTGGAATGATGAATTAGATTGCGGATGGGGACGAGAGTCGCGAGCCGCGGCAGGTGGTCGTGAGCGATGATGAGGATGAGGATGCGGAGGTGGAGGTGGACAACCAAGTCGAGCCCGAAAATCAGGCCTCGGAGCAGACCGAACCAAAGGGGGCAGCGCCGGCGCTGTCCGTGACGGACGGAGATGCAAGCTTCGACCAGAAGGCGGGCGATGATGAGGAGATGGCTGACGTGTTTTTGGAAGACCGTGGCTTTGCCGATGTGGCCACGCAAGACATGAGTGCGGAGGAGAAGCAGGTGTGTCTACAAAATCCAGCATGCCTGCCGGCCTGCTTTGATGCCCCTGGGCGTGTATTAGGGGAACGTGGTGTGCTGGGGGGAGGAACAAGGATTTTATTGGTGTGGGCAAGCAAGTACGCTGGGTTGCACTCACTGGGCGGTGGTGTTGGCAGCGAGCGTTTGAGCGGTTGGTGCTGGGGGAGCACGCAGACGTGATGACGTTGGAGCAGGCTCGAGCATCGCGGCATGAGAGTGGCAGTAGTGTATCCTTGGTGTTACCCGCACGGGCGGAAACACCAGATACGTCGCGACGCAGTCGTCGTAGTCGACGAGACAAGAAGCGGCGGAGTCACAGCGAATCGGGCACGACCACGCCGGTGGTCTCGCGCATGGGCTCAAGCTTACGTGTGGCGCCTCTATCTTCGCTGGATTCTGTGCGAGCTGGCTCGCCCAGCCCTGTGCCGCCAGGATCGCCCAAGCCAATGTTTGAGGAGACAAACATTTTGGTGGAGGAACCGTTGGAGGCGGTCAACGACACGGGCCTGACGCTACCGGCCCATTTTACGCAGCGCCGCAGTGGACACGGCCGCAACAAGAATGCGGGCGGTGGCAGCAGTCTGGCGCTGAGCAGCCACGACCCGGCGGGCGGCGACGCGAGTAGCAATGGCGGTGGCTGTTGCCTCATTCAGTAAAAGCCATCTTGTTGTTGTTGTTGTTGTTGTTGTTTTCACGGCATTGTCTCATGCCGAGGCGTTGACTCGTCGCTCTGGTGTACTGAGCTCGTCTCCATTTTATTCTGCTACCCTGCTACCTTTTACTCCATCACTTGCCTGTTTAATGAAATTATACATCCAGATGATGATTATGCTTCGTGTCTGCTTACCGCCATCCCTACTGATTCATTCACAGGCTCGGATCAACCGCTCTCCCATAGCTCCGGCGCTCCAGCGCAGACCTTCTCTCTCTCTCTCTCTCTCTCTCTCTCTCTCTCTCTTCTCTCAGTGTTGACTACACAGGTTGAAAGAAAAGAATGACAGGTTCTCTCTCTCTACTTCTCTGAAGTTGAGTCTCTCATTTGCTCTTTCTCTCAATCCCCTTGAGCTCCCACACTCCCTTGAACCCCCCGTCCACACCCACTCTCTCAAACTCTCCCCCCCACACATCCCATCTCTCTCTCTCTCTTCTTTCCATTTCACACTGTCATCTCGCCTATCACACCCTGTGGTGGGTCCTTGAAGGGCTTGTGTGTGTGTGTGTGTGTGTGTGTGTGTGTGTGTGTGTGTGTGTGTGTGTGTGTGTGTGTGTGTGTGTGTGTGTGTGTGTGTGTGTGTGTGTGTGTGTGTGTGTGTGTGTGTGTGTGTGTGTTGTGTGATGATGATGATGGAGGCGGCGGCGGGGTGTTGGGATGGCAGCGCCAGCCCAGTGTGTGCTGGTGCTGGTGCTGGATGGATTGTTAAATCGGGGTGTTTGATGTGACCGACGGGGCTGGCTGGTTGTTCATCCATCGCCTTTGGCATCTCAAGCATGTGTTTCGAGCCGAAGAAGGAGGGGAAAAGGGCGCTCGCATCGTTTTGGGCGAGAGGTCGCACGTGACAGCTGGTGATGGTGTGCCCTCTCACCATCGACTGGCCCTTGGCTACTCGTGCGCAGACTCCATCCAACCTGAAAAGATGTCGTCCGGTAACATCAAGATCCTCTCTGGTACGATGGCGGCGGTATAGCGTGGCCGCGCGCGCTGCCCTCTTGCGCTCTCCATGTTGTTGGTTTGCCTTGGCCCCGCGCCTCGCTGAAGCTCAAATCCCGCCCGTGCTCCATCAAACCCCAATTGCGGTGACTTTGCAGGTCAGGAGAACCACACACTGGCCAAGCGCATCTCTGATAAGCTGGGTCTTCCCCTCGAGCCCTGCCATGTTGCCAAGTTTGCCAACCAAGAGACTGCGTGCGTTCCTTTTGCTTGACTTTGCTCGGCGGCGGCGGCGCGCGCTGCTGCTGTGTCTTTTTCCCTCTCTTTCTCTCTCTTTCTCTCTTTTGCTCTTGTTCATACACCTCACCTCGCCTTTTCACGTGCCTGCAGGGTCGAGATTGGTGTGAGCGTCCGTGGCGAGGATGTCTTCATTGTCGGCTGCGGCTCGGGCGAAGTCAACGATAACCTGATGGAGATGCTTATCATGGTAAGATCATCTCATTTTCATCCTCGTTCTCATCACATCTTCCCCTCCCTTCATCTTATCCCCCGCTTTTTTTTTGGGGGTAGATCAATGCCTGCAAGTATGCTTCGGCCCAGCGCATCACCGCCATCCTGCCCATCTACCCCTATGCCCGTCAGGACAAGAAGGACAAGGTTTGTCAAGTGATTTTTTTTCCCTGTAGTGAAGAAAGCCTCTTGTGGTCCCAGCCGTGCCGACATACTTGTCGCTCATGTCTTCTCGCTCACCGGACCGTCTGTCACACATGGTTAGAGCCGTGCGCCCATCACGGCCAAGCTTGTCGCCAACATGTTGACCGTGGCTGGTGCTGACCACATCATCACCATGGACCTTCACGCCTCGCAAATTCAGGTACCACACGCACACACTGTGTTTCTGGCCCCCCTTTTTTGAGGCGTATCATATCAGCTGCCATGCCCCGTTTTGACGCACTCTTTCTTTTCTCAAATCCCCTCCCCTTGCCATCTGATAATTAGGGCTTTTTCGACGTGCCCGTGGACAACTTGTACGCTGAGCCCGCCATTATCCAGTATATCATGGAAAACTTTCCCAACTTGGCCGATACCGTCGTGGTCTCCCCCGATGCCGGAGGTGCCAAGCGTGTGACCTCCATTGCCGAGCAACTGGGCGCCGCCTTTGCCCTCATTCACAAGGAGCGCAAGGTTTGAATCACTTTTTTTTTTTTCCTTGTTGTTTTTTTCTCTGTCTTTCCCTTTTTGATTCAAGAGTCGAGCCACACCCGTGCTCATATTCGTGGTGTTCCCCTGGTGTCCCTTTCAACACACAGAAAGCCAACGAGGTGGCTAGCATGACTCTCGTCGGCCATGTTGCCGGCAAGCGTGCGATCCTGGTCGACGACATTGCCGATACCTGCGGCACCCTGTGCATGGCCGCGCAAAAGCTGGCTGACCAGGGCGCTGAAGACGTTACTGCCATCGTGACCCACGGTCTCTTCTCCCGTGATGCCATTAAGAAGTTGAACGACACCCCGGCTCTCACGCGCATCGTGGTATGTCAAGTCAAATCTTGGGACGACAACCCCGTTTCAGACTGTCCGCACTGTTTGGCCCGTGTTTGACCCGGTGCTGCTTGCTTTCGTATCCTTGCAGGTGACCAACACTTGCCCCCTGGGCGACAAGCTGGAGCGCTGCAGCAAGCTGCAGATTATCGATATCGCTGGCATCCTCTCGGAGGCCATCCGTCGTACCCACAATGGCGAGAGCGTCTCTTACCTCTTCAACTATGTCCCCCATTAAGCCACGACCATGCATGGCGCATAATGGGCCACAACTCGCTCGCGGAGTTGTCCCCCCATGCTCAAGTCCAATCAGGCATCATAATGTCTCCTCCACACTTGCTTGTTCCGGTTTTTGTGTTCTGCCCGCCACGCCCGTGTGTGGCCACCTTCGGGTTCTGCTCCTCTATCCGTGCATTACCATGTCTTCTCGTTGTCGTTTTTACTTGTCTTAGACTCTTTTCTTTCTTTCTATTTTCTCTCCTTCTTTCTCTAGCTAGAACTAGGTCAAGCAGCTTCAATGGCCCTTTGACCGACCGTTCTCTCTGCCTTTCTTGTTTTTTTTTTTTCCCTGCCATTTCCGCACTTTAACGGGCCTCAGGTCCGCGCGATGGGTAGTGTTTTAGCCGTCCATGTTTTGCTACCCTCCCCCCGGCGCTTCCTGCATGAAGCTGACCCACAATTCGAATCCCAGAATGACACCAGACCCTTGTCACGCGTATGCAGCATCATCTTCCATAGCCAGCTCAGCCGCCTCGTTCGTGCTGTGCAGGTCGGGGTTGCCATGGCTTCTTCTCCCTCCTCTGCCATCCAGTCCTTGGCTCCTTCACCGCACCCTCTCTGTGTTCTCCAATTGCTTCTGAAATCTCGGAAAACTCCTTCAAATTTCTCTCCCTCTCTCTCCCTCTCTCTCTCTCTCTCTCTCTCTCTCTCTCTCTCTCTCTCTCTCTCTCTCTCTCTCTCTCTCTCTCTCTCTCTCTCTCTCTCTCTCTCTCTCTCTCTCTCTCTCTAACTCTAACTCTCTAACTCTCTAACTCTCTCTCTCTCTAACTCTCTAACTCTAACTCTCTCTCTTTCTCTTCAACTCTCTCTCAAACTCTCTCTCACTCTCTCTCTCTCCAAATCACCCAAAAAAAAATACACACACAACACACACACACACACACACAGAGACTGAAACATTTTCGAGCAGGAGCAAGCAACGTCAACATGCCGCGGGCTTCGACTCGGTTTGCCGGGCACGAGTCGTACGATCTGAGCGATGAGGATACGCCGCTGAACCCTGATGCATTTCGGAATGATCATCCGCATCATGAGGAGGAGACGACCAAACACCGCACGCGATCCTTTATCATTGCCACGAGTGTTGCGGTCATTATTGCCACCGCCATTATCCTTGCGGTGACCCTTTCGGGCCAGAAGGATGGCGATCACGTCACTGATCCCGACATCTTTGCCAGCGCCATCCAAAGTATGGCTTGCAGCCTGGCTCGTCCTTGATCCTTGATGCCTGCTCTCCCCGCTCGCGCGCGCTCAAAGAGACGGGCCTGGTTCTTGGTCATTCATCCTGACCCCGGTGCCACCTGTGCTGATTGCATGCTTGCTCCTTTTCCTTCTCTTCCGCTTCTTGTGCAGCCTCCAACTTGATGACCCACCTCAACGCTCTGCAGGACATTGCAAACGAGTATGAGGGCCGGCGCACCGCCAGCACGGGTTTCAATGCCTCTGTGGATTATGTCATCAAAGTTCTTCGCAATTACACCGACTACGATATCGAGTACGTTTGAACTGCTCCTGCACTTGCCAGCACAGGTACCTATGCCACCCAAACCAGGCCAGAGCTCCCGCGTCAATTTCTGAATATGCTGGCGCTTCACCTTCAGAACCATCTTCTTTGAGGTGAACGACTACCTTCCCATCACCCCTGGTAGCCTCTCCGTCGAAATGGACGGTTCGTACGAGTGCGATACCCCGGACTCTTCTTTCACATCGCTCAATTTCTCCCTTCTCCCTTCTCCCTTCTCCCTTCTCCCTTCTCCCTTCTCCCCCGACGTCGTTCTTCGGCCATCTTTTTCGCAGTGCGCCTGTCTCATAACCTGTGGTGATGCAACAGGAGTCGCCGTGGAGCTGCAAGCCAAGTTTGGATCAGATCTCGACAATCTGCAGCCCCACATTGATTTCGAGACAATGGGCTTTTCCGGCTCGGGAAACGTGTCTGCTCCCCTCACAGCCGTGGCACTCACCGGCACGGATGCCTGGGGATGCGACGCCGCCGACTGGGCCTCCCTGGCCGATACCGTGGCTCTTGTCCCTCGCGGCGGTTGCGCGTTCTATGCCAAGGTCCTCCACAATCGCCTGTGCCATACCACGCATGCCACCCTCCACCACCCTCATATTTCTTGCATGGCCGCCCACATTGACAGGCAGTCCTTGCTGAGGCTGCGGGTGTAGCAGCGATCCTTTTTGGAAACAATGTCTCTGAAACCGAGGCCTTGCGTTACACCGTCGCAGGTTTGCCCACTTGAAACCACGGGCCTGGATTGAAGCAAGGTGTTTCTAACAGTACAGCAAACCGCTTACCTTGGTGCAACGTGTTTTCTTCGTTCTGGTTTGTACAATTAGGCAGCGAGCCAGGCCAATACGTCAACATTCCCATGCTTGGTCTGAGTGGCGCAACAACGCAACTTCTTTTTGATCTCGCCAAAGCTACACAGGATGTGCGTGAATCCAACCCCTCGCTTCTCTTGAATGTTTGACAAGAGGCTCTTGCGCTTCTCATCCGTTGTTCTACTCTTAGGCCCCAGTCTCCATGAAGGTTTTGACCTCCACCAAAATTGGGACTGCAATTTCGCAGACCGTTATCGCCACGACCAAGACTGGGCGCCCTGATCGCGCTGTGGCTATTGGGTAAGTGAAGCATTTGTGTTCAGTCAATCGAAATTGGAGTTCATGGTCATGTGCCTCCGTAATGAACTGCCCTGTGATTGGTTGTCTTGTTCCTAGTTCTCATCTGGATTCAGTCCCGTTCGGCCCCGGTACGTGCACGGGTCCGATTTGGTTTGCTTTTGCTTGCGCACTGTCATATGTGCTGACCACCACCGCCTCGCCCTCGCTTTTCAAGGTATCAATGACAATGGATCTGGCTCGTCGTTCAATTTGGAGCTGGCCATTCAGTTTGCTGCCAAGCGTGTTGAATTTGCTAATCAAGTCCGATTCCTCTTCTTTGGCGCCGAGGAACTGGGTCTTTTGGGCTCAAAGGCATATGTCCAGCACCTGCAAGACACAAACGTTCGTTGTTGTTTCCGCAACATATCCGGCGCTCTTCACCCGTGGTTCTCATGCATTACTGCAATTCTGGGTTGTAGATTGAGTCGCTGCGCAACATCAGCTGTATGCTCAATTTTGACATGAGTAAGAACCCTGTTGCTTCGTCAAGATTTGTTTTCTCTCTTTCTTCCTCGCTTTCTTCATAACCTTACTGGGCCTTGTGCAGTTGCATCCCCGAATTTTATCCGAGGCGTCTACAACGGCAGCTCAGCTGCTCCCGAGTATGGGCAGCGTGTTCTTGATGGATCGACTGTCATTGAGGTTTGTGCTGATACGACACTCAGCCCATGTCCTTGCGCGCACACTCATCTGGCCCCTCCTCGGACCATGGCCACGCCACAGAACCTGTTCACGGACCGCCTGGAAGCCAAAAAACTAGCCCATGAGCTCACCGATTTTGACGGCCGATCTGACTACGGTCCCTTCATTGCCAACGGCATCCCTTCTGGTGGCCTTTTCACAGGTGCCGAAGTCACCAAAACGATTGAGCAACGCAACATGTACGGAGGGGTCCCGTATGCTGCCTACGATCCCTGCTATCACCAGGTAAAGGCTCCCATATCGGCGTGGCATCGCTGGGGTCGAGTTGAAAAGTCCAGGCTGAAGTCTCTTATCTTTGGCTTACCGTGCGCTTAGGCTTGCGACACTGTTGAGAATATCAACCAAAAGGTTCTGGCCGAAATGGCAGATGCAGGGGCCTACGTTGCCTTTCAGCTTGCCATGGCCAAGGATCTCGATGCTCTACTGTTTCCCGAAGGAAAGCCTGGTCTACCCACGACACCAGGGCCGGCAACGACATCAACATCAACATCTATCAAGACGACCACGACCACAGCTGGCCCCGCAACCTCCACCACGGCCGCCCCCACGACTACGACCATGACCACGGCCGCCCCCACGACCACGACCACAACAACGACCACGGCCACAACAACGACCACGGCTGCCCCCGCGACCACGACCACAACCACGGCAGCTCCGACGACTATGACCACAATTACCGCGGCCCCCACAACCTCCACCACCGCTGCTCCCACTGCCTCTCCCACGGCTGCTTCCTCAACGCACAGCCCCACCGATGCTTCTTCATCCACCGCCAACTCGACAGCGGCTGCACCGTCCACCTCTACCTGAGAAGTTACGAATTGCCGACTCGCTGGCCGGATTGACGTGACGCTAGAGCTATTTTCCCATAGACATCTTCCTCATGGCATTGTGGAAGAAGCCATGAAACTGTAGAATACCCAATTTAATGTTCAATTTCCAATCCAAGCCTTATATGTTCAATACGACTATCAACAAGTACGGAAACAGCGCATCAGATTCAGCCGGGTCATCTTTCTTGGGCCCCCTTTGTCAGCAAAGACAGAGCACGCAGGAATAGGGATATCATAATGAAGGGGCACACACACAACTGGCGCATAGCAAGACAGCATATCTCGATCGCTTGCTTGCGGGAACAATTCAAGAGTGCAGGAAACAAAAATCGATCGTAAAACAATTCATGGGCTCGACTCCCGAGCCAGTCCGAAAGTGCAGGCGTTGTGGTACGTTGACTTCATGCCGTGGAAGAGCTTCAAAGCGTAACCACACGCTTGAAGAAGCTTGACGTCATGGAACGACTGTGCCGCCGTGCAATGGACGGGGCAGAGTTACGTGGGGCGCGATGTGCATCGATCAGAGGATGAGGGGGGTGAGCGCGACTGAAGGATCCTCGTGCGCCGGGAGGACGAAACCAGGGTTGCTCTGCAGCCAAGAATCCCCAAATGTCATCCAGCGAAGGTCGCTCTGTCGGATCAGGGGCCAATATGCGCAGTAGCAGTTCGTGAAGGTCGTCGGTAATTAGAGCCAGGGCACTGCTTGGTCCGGGAAGACGTCCAGTCACACAATAGCGGTGATAGTGAAGGTCGCTGGGGCGGGCGCGGTCCCAGGGAAGATCGGCAAACAGCACCGCATACCAAACAAGTCCCAGAGCCCAAATATCTTGCTCGGCGGCACATGGGGCACGATGAAAGGACTCGGGAGACATGTACAGTTCGGTTCCGGGGATGAGACGCTCGAGATGAATGGTGCCTTGTTGGACGGAGGAACCAAAGTCATGGAGATGCAGGTTGCCTTCTTCATCGAGGAGGCAATTCTCTGGCTTGACATCACCATGCACCAAGTCAGCTGCATGCACCTCTTGCAGGGCCAAGACCAGTTGAAGCATCCATTGTCGCGCTTGGCGTTGTGTGACCTGATGCAGGCTTTGGGGCTTGATGCGATCAAAAAGGGTGCCACCGGTCATGTGCTGAAGCACAATGAAACAATGCTTGTCCTCTTCGAAATGCAGGCGCATGACGCCTAAATATCCAGCATGGGCCAAACGTTGATAGGCACGGAGCTCATTCTGAGCAGGCTGGCCTGGAGCACTCAGTAGTACGCCCTTGATCACAACAGCATCGTCGGTGAGCGTATCGACGGCAAAGTACACCGTCGAGTTGCGTTGGGACGCCAGGGTCCCAACCACAGCAAAACGCCCGTGATACAGAGTCGTTCTTGCGTGTGCATTGCTACCAGCTGACGCCACGGTCCCAGCAGGCTCCGATGCTGTGTTGGCCGAGGCTGTGTCGCTTGAGTTTTTGCGCCTCAACTGGTCAACGACGCGAGCCGCAGAAGACAAAGTGTTGTTGAGGGGCAACGTTGACCTCGTCGAAGATGCATCACTCGGGCTTTGAGCTTGAGTTGCTGAACCATGCTCCTCGCCCGCAGCATCGTCAGGCAAACGTTCCGACAAGCTGCTGCTGGAGGAGGTTGAGCAAGATTCTGAAGCGTCGAGATCTTCAGGACCAACCACCTCAGCCATACTGCTGATGCTGGCTTGCCGCAGCTGCGCCTCAAGTTGTGACAAGCTTGCCGCAACGGCACCCTGGTAGAACTTTTCTCGAGCTTGCCGGCGGCGCGTTAAAGCCCTACTTGCATCATTGTCCGTCCGGTCTTCCTGATCAAAATCCTCGCTATCGTCTTCCATCTCCGGCTCTTCCTCTTCCGACCTGTGACTGGAAGTATCACAATCTGATTCGATATCCTCAGCCTCGTTGCTCTCGTCTTCCTGTTCCTGCGTCAGAGTGTGACTTGGCACTAAAGAATTGTTCCCGAAGTCAGCCTTCTTTGAGATTGAGCACTGGATATGGCCGCCAGGTGGTGAAATAGCAGAGGTGGTAGTATCAGCCAGGTCAGAAGATTGCCTGTGGACGGTGTTCTTGGAAGCACCTTGGCGGGCGCTGGCTTCGACCTTGAGCTGAGCTGCATGTAAACGGCGCTCATTGCCGAGCTGAGCAGCAGCCGCCAGCTGAAGCTCCAATGAGGTTGGGTGCTCCAACTCCGACTCGATGGGACCGGCCACTTCGGCAATTTCTGCGAGGTGGTGGGGCTGGTGAAGCAAAGTGGCTCGCTGGTTCCATCCAACAGGGCGATGACGCCGTACAACGTGTGCGCTATGGCGCCGGGGTTGTTGGGGTGCCACGGGTTTGGCGGGCAGGTGGTGGTGTGAGCGTGAACGCCCTCCCTGTCGAATAAATGGGACGTCTGTTGCTACATTGGAGCCCGCAGCGACGGCGCCATTGGATGACCCGGCTGAAGCGGTGGCAATGGTCGGGGATGGGAGCTCAAGCAAAGGTGCATCAAGAGCACTAGTTGGGGGCACGGCTGTCGCATCCTCGGAAGTCCTCGGGGTTGTGCAAAAGCGGGCCAGGCTCTGATATTCAATGTAGCCATGGCAGTATTCCTGTGAACTACGCTTGAGGGCCGGTGAGAGCTTGGGTGGTTTTGCACGTTGAGCAGGTGGCTGCAGTTGTTGCTGCTGATACTGTTCTTGCTGCCCGTGCACGGGAGCGGGAACGACCCAGCGTTCTGTCATGACTTTGGTCTTGCGCCACTCTTGTGGAGCTTGATTAGAGGAGAGAGAAGCAAGAGCAAAGACAGTGGAGGTGAGCTATCGCCATGTGCACGAGGCAGACGGGCCCAGAGTTGAGGTTTGGTCTTGTCTTGGAACGACAGGGATACAGAGCAAGCAGAGAGTGATATCACAAGTTTTGAGCATGCAAACGCATGCCAGTGGGCGTCGTGATCAATGGTGGAAGCAAGAGTCCAGGTTGACCGGATGGCGGAGGAATGAAGCGGAGGAAGCACAACAGTTGGAAGAAGAAGTTGTGGGCCAGCTCACCTCAGACGTGTTCCGGCAAAAAAAAAAAAAAAAAAAAGTGGGGGAAGGCTTGAGCTCTCGCCTTCCAAAAGATTGAAGGGGATTTGGAGATAAGACTAAAGGCAGACCCAATCTGTCGCTCGGCAAGCAACCGAGCTGTCGGCCTTTTGCTTCAAACGACCAGGCCCGCGCCAGGCGCGATCGTTTCGTCGATCACAATGGTCTGTTAACCCTCGTCCTTCTTTTGAAACGGTTGGGGGGGGGGGGGGGGGGGGGGAAAAAAAACTCCAAAAACCCCGCCCCCGGAAATGATTTTCTTAAAAAAAAACCAAAAAGAAATCCCCCCCCAAAACCCAGGAGCAAAAAGGGGATC